>NW_004949100.1:23107353-23117477 GCF_000317375.1 Microtus ochrogaster | reverse complement strand
AGCCAATAAGAGGCTGAAACTAATGGGTCAGGCAGTAATTAAAAGAATACAGTTTCCGTGTAATTATTTCGGGTATAAAACTAGCCGTGTGGGCGGCCTGGTGCCGGGGGACGCAGCTCCGCTGCTCTTAATTCAACAGCTGTTGAAGAGAGTGAGTTCCCCTCAGCTGCATTCCCCTGGTCAAGCCATTTCCTTTCAAACAAATGTGTATTTTAACAAATTGGGGCCTTGAGAGAGCTGTCTTCCCTTAAGACCCTTAAAGGTGGGATGTTTGCTACTCAAAGTTACAGTCTGTCTATCAGAACACACCTTTGTAGCACTTTAACTTGCTTAGGACCTTTTCCTCCTCTACAAACTGCATGCTTTTTGTATCTTTCTGTCCAGTTTGTGGCTTTTATTTCAGTATAGACCTAGATAACTCAGTAAAAGGGACCACACCACTGATCATGTGTGGAAATTTCTTCTACCAAACAGATTACTCTGTTATTCTTAATTTCTCTCAAGTTCTCAGGACATGGGTAGAATGAAG
Source organism: Microtus ochrogaster (assembly GCF_000317375.1). Classification (NCBI taxonomy): domain Eukaryota; kingdom Metazoa; phylum Chordata; class Mammalia; order Rodentia; family Cricetidae; genus Microtus; species Microtus ochrogaster. Next base: position 23,116,948 of record NW_004949100.1, on the reverse strand, counting down.
AAAGACTATTGGCCAAAGTCTCACAAAAGAGCCCCTATCCTAATTCCTGATAGAGTCCCTGCCCCCTTCTGAAACTCTGTGAGCTGGGCTTCCTCTAGCTACTTTTACCACATCAGTCTTGTCTTCTGCCAGAATGGCCTCTTCAGCTCTGTCCCCAACTTTTAGAGCTTCTCTGACCCAGAGTTCAAAATTCTTCCACATTCCGGCCAATGATACATCCAAAGACCTAAGAACCACATGACTGGGTTTATCATGGCCATGACCCCCTTTCTTGGTACCAGTTCTCTTAGTTTCTGATCATTGCTGTGATATTCTGTTTAGATCAATTTAAAGTAAAAATGGTTGATTGTGGTTAGCAGCTCTAAGTTACTATCTATCACGCAGAAGTTGGGACAGGAATCTGGGGCAGTCCTAGGTTGCTATCCATCATGTGGAAGTTGGGGCAGGAGTCTGGGGCAGCTGCTCATCTCCTATTCACAGTCAGAAAGCATAAGATGAGTGTGGGAATGATTTCTTATTAATAAAGAAACTGCCTAGGCCCATTTCATAGGCCAACCCTTAGGTAGGCGGAGAAAACAGAACAGGATGCTGGGAGAAAGAAGCTGAGTCAGGGAGTCGCCATGATTGTCCCACTGCATTCCTTTTCATTCTGTTCAGGACCCGAGCCTGAAGGATTGTGTCACTGTTCTTTAGGGTGGATCTTCCTACTTCAACTAATGTGATAAAGGTAACCTCACACAGGCATGCCCCAAAGCTTGCCTACTGAAAATAAGCCACCACAAATGTATCTGGAGACTTATGTCTTAAGTGATTTAGATCCTGTCAAATTGACAATTAATACTATCACACTGGGACAATGAATAAAATTCTGAGTTTCACTTTCTTGTCTATAAAGAGAGAATATTGGTATTTATTGAGTAGATAATAGAATACTTATAGTAATGGTAATTCCCATCTTTACAGATTTTCACAACATTTATGGAATAGGTAATAATTAACATGAATAACTAGCATGGCTGAAATTGTCATCTATAAACTGCTTATAGGAAGGATAGCATTTATTCTAAAGAACAGATGATGTGAACTAAATGAGTTGATATATATATAAAGCACTTACTAAAGAGTATTTGATAAATGTTAGTTATTACGGCAATCATCTACAGAATCTTTCCAATATTCTGAGTTGAAAGAAAACAAAATTGGGTAGCAAGTATTAGATTTTTCACTAGGAATCTGGGTTCTTAGCACAAAGAGTATCTCTTCGCTTGTAAAGAATAATTCCAAACACGGTCACGGAAGTAACTCTCATTTTCCTCCTCCTCGCATCTGTGCTCTTGTAAAGTAATGCGCAGGTAGAAGCAGAGAATCGTGTCACCAGGGATGAGGAACTGGAAGAAACGATTGTATTTCAGGCAACTCATCCTTGACTGTTTTCACATCTCACAATGCCTTGAGCAAATCCTTCCTGGAGGAGAGAAGGCACGCATGTGTAAGCTGGAGACACTAACTGATGAAGTATACAGCTTCCTGTTTGCCTTGGTGAATGCCTCAGAAAGCATGATACTGAGAATTTAAAAATTCTCCACTCATTGTCACCACCCACTCACCCACCGAGCTCACTCAGAATGGCTGGGATGAGTCAGGAAACAGTTTGGGTAGCGCAGACCTGGGGGAGGATTGTAGGCTATGCCTGGCTTACTCAGTAGCTTACAGAGATCAGTAACCTTGGCATTTTGATGGTTTGGGGACAAAGAAATGTGACTTCTTAAAGTCACAGATCTAAATCCATACGGCATTCAGAATAGATAAATCCCCCCTGAGGAAATGAATGCCTACTTTCTGAAATATCACTTCAAAAATATCACTTAGTGAGTCATGTCTTCTGATGCTTGGCTTCTAGGTAGGACTGTTTAATTATCTCAAGTCATTTCATTTTCCCTTCTATGATCTAGATACTGGGTCATCTTGAAACCTTCTTATAGCAGCTTCATGGAGGCTCCAGCTGGTCTCCTCTGGGTTTTCTTTGTTACTCACTGTGTTGGTTGGAATGAGAATGCACCATGCCCCCTTAGGCTCAGATCTTTTAACACTTGATCCCCTACCTGGCAGCACCATTTGGATAGATTTAGGAGGACTGGCCTTCCTTGGGGAAGTATGTCACTGCATTTGAGGTTTTAAAAACTATGACCCATTCCTAATTCACTCTCTGTTTCAGACTTGTGGTTTCAGATGTGGACTCTCTCTCACCTCTCGACTTCCAGCTTGGCCGCCATGTGTACCAGCTGCCACACTTCCCTGTCATGATGGCGATGGTGTCTTATCCCTCTGGAACTGGAAGTTCAAATAAAATCTTCCTTCTAGAAGTTGCCTTGGTCATCGTTGTAATGTTCTGCCTCCTTAAGAGACAAGCCACGCCCACTCCCTTCCTGCTTGCAGCCTCAGACCCACTCTCTTTCTTCCTGTCCCCTCTCTCGGAGAGGCAGCCTCTCCCCCTCTCTCTTTCTTTTTCTCTCTCCCACTCCTTCACCCCTTTTCCTTCCCCTCCATAACCCATCTAATAAATGTCCAATTTTATTCTGTATGGTGTGTCTATCTCTGTGCCTCCTACCCGCCGCCTTTCCATTTGTTGCCACTAGGGACCAACCACCTTCCCTGCCACGTGGTCTCTGGGACTGGCTGCTTTTGGGTCCCCAGCAGTTTCGGAGACTTGCAGCATCTGTGTCTTTCACCTGCTGCCTGCCCACACCGCTTGCCAGGGACCAGCCAGCCTCCACATGGCTGGAGACCAGCCTCCTTCATTTAGGGACCTGCCGGGGACCAGCAGCAAATCCATGACAATCGTGTTTCTAATCACAGCAATATAAAAATAACTAATCCTTTGTTCCTTCTCTCACTGACCCTACACAATCTCGAGAGCAGTGTTTCTCAACCTCTGGGTCTTGACTCCTTTGGGGGGGGGGGTCAAAATGACACATTCATAGTGGTTGCATAAGACCATCTGAAAAATTACAGTTATGAAGTGGCAACGAAAATGATTTTATTGTTGGGGGTTCACTACTGCATGAGGAAGAGTATTAAAGGGTTGCCAAGCAGCATAGGAAGGTTGAGAGACAATGCTGTAAAGTTTTTTAGTTTTATATCTAGTCTTTTTCACTTTGTAAGCAGGGTTAGCAGCTCTTAATCATTTTTTAGTAATATATCTGTGTTTTCTTACTCTAAGATTTATATTCACATCTGAAATGTTACACACAACCTCAAAAGTACAAGCCTACTAATGTCCCTCTACAGCACTGCCGAAGATACATGTGTAAGACCAAGTACTCAAAAATACAAGCCTACTAATGTCCCTCTACAGAATTGCTGAAGATACATGTGTAAGACCAAGAAGGCATCTCTAGCACATAGAAACCCATGTGGACGAGAAAGCCAGGCCTCAGGGCTATTAAATCTTGTTGTTGAGAACAGGGTGTTATTCTCTTACTGGACAGAGGTAGTCTCCCAGGAGAACAGCACTCCCCTCAGACAAGAGTGTGATAAAGTAAGGAAACAAAAGCCAGTCCACCTAGTCCTAAGAACAGGCAAAACCCAGGTAGGTCACTGTTTAACAAAACATGGCACATCTGCCAACCACAAATATGATCAACTTGCTAATCACCTACTTACCAGCTACATGGATGTGCTTGTTCCCCTCCTTCTGTGGCAAGGATTTAGATACCCAACCACAGAATTTACCCATTTTCTTTCAGTTATTTCTACAACTATATTAGGGTATAATTTTCCTACCTTAAAATTCACCCATTTAAATTGTGCAATTTACATTCAGCATATTCAAAATTGTATAGTCACCGTAACAATTTTATAATATTTTCTCAAATAAAAAATCCTGTTGCCTGCTTATAAATCGTACATGAAGCATCCTCCCCAGGTACCTATGTTGAATGCTTAGACTCCATTGTAGACCTCACTGGGAAGTGACTGGATGATGAGAGCAGCAAACTCTAATGAGTTCACAGCTGCATGGACTCTTAGGAGTCAGAGGACTAATTGGAGCAAGTAGGCCACTGGACTTAGGAGCACACACCTTATTCCTTTCTCTTCTCCATACCCATACCTCTGTCCTTCCTACCAACCGTGAGGTAAGTAAGTTGTTCTGTTTTACTGCGTGCTGCTTGACTTGATGTTCTAGCTTACCACTGCCCGGAAACAGTGAAGTCAAACGACCTAGGAATAAAATCTCTGTAACCAGATGCTAAAATAAGTCTCCCCTCCCCCTCCTTTCAGCAGTTTCCTTGAGTTCTTTGTCAAACCAGTGCACAGTGACTAACAACTCCTACACATTCTCTCTGCCCTGCTGGTAACAACCTCTTATCTAATTCTGTTCATGGGATAATGATTGTGCGGGTATTAAAGTTGCAAGATCAAAGGAGACATGGAAGAGCAGGTGAAACCAGGAAATATGTGTCAGGGTTGAAATTCCCAAAAAAGAGGCCCTGAGAGACATCTGTGTGCAACTCAGAATATGAAATCTAAGTTTCAGTAGACACCCCAAGTTACTGGAATTTTCCATTCCATGAGATGTCCACCAAGGAGGGCTTCAAGCATAGAATGAGAGAAAGGCTTTGTGTGCTGCAGCAGATGGCAGAGCTGGAAGAATGGGGATGCCCAAGACCTTTGAGTCTTGGTTGATTACATTATGAGCCTCAGATGCTTTTCCCTGCTTCATTTTCATCTTGCTTTGAACTTGTCATTCCTTGCTATGCCATAAGTCTTCCCTTTTGGAATAGCAATGTTTTAATTGTTAGACATGTGTAACTTGGTTTAGATTTTATGAAGTTCACATTTAAGAGACTTTAGATTTTCTACGTGCGTTAACTACTTTTTCCATTGCTATGTTAAAACACCATGACAAAATCAACTTCTGAAAGAGTTTATTTTTAGCTTATGGTTTAAGGTGATAAGAGTCCATCATGGTAGGGAACAGACATGGCAGCAAGCAGCGTGCACAGTAGCAGGAACAGGACATTGAGAGATCATATTAACCTCAAGCATAAAGCAGAGAAAGAAAACTGGAAGAATTGCAAGGCTGTGAACTCTCAAAGTCCATTCTTGGTGATATGCCTCCCTCTGCAAGGCATCAGCACCTACCCAAACAGTGCCCCCAACTGGGGGGCCGAGTGCTCAAAAATCTGAGTCTTTAGGGGACATTTTTATTAAAACCACTACACAAAAGTCTTGAAATTTTTAAAATCTATGAGGACCTTTAAAGTTGACTGCAAATCCAAACAACTAGAATTCTGGAATAGTTGTTCCCATGTAATGGTAAACCCACTATGATGAAGTATGTAAGTTTATTGCAGAAAGCAAACCAGAATGCTGGAACATCTGTTCCTAGGTGGCGGTAAACCCACTAGATGAAGTGGGTAAATTAGAAAAGTACAGGAGAAGAACAATAGTAGATCCTGTACCTTGCAGCCAAATCTCTCTTCCATTTGGGAATACCCACCCCAGCAGTTAGTGGCAGCATAGAAGAGTTAAGACTGACTGAGGTCCCTCTCTCTTATTTTCAGCCAAAGAACAATGTCTCTCCCAAGGTTGTGGGAGGATTAGTTACTGCTGCTGCCTGTGTCCAGTATGAAGACAGTAAACACCAATGCTAGGAACACCTTCTACCCATGACTGGTCTTCCTGGGGACACCAAGACATACCTCTCCTGCCTCTGTTGGAATGACGTTCAGCCCCACTGCTGGTCTAGGGCTCTCAGCCCTTCACTGAAACTGAAGGAGTTCAGCTTTTCCGTCTGTGCGGGCTGCTTCCCTCAGCATCTCGGCACTCTCTCCATAGGGGTCTTGAATGAAGAACTCCAGGTCCTGGGTTCTGTTTGCTAAAACACTTAACACAAAACAAATGGGCAAATGAAGACCCAAAAAACAATTATCAGCTTCACCTGCTTCAACTCCCATATTTTTCTGGGAAGAAACACAGCTTTCAAGAAATGAAAAGATGTATAAGTCACAAGATACATTGTTTCAGAAAGGCACCACACCCCTCTTTGATGCTCCTTTCTCTGCTTTCCTTCTGGGATTTAACACTTCACTCTTTAGCCACCCTGTCATCTTGAAGAGGTTAGCAAAGCTTTCTTAGTATGACTGAAACAGACTATAGAGTAGTACTTCTTAGGGTGCTGGATGGAACAGGTAAAGTCCATATAATTAGATTTCTTTGTAGAGTAAATAACTAAACATTTAGCATCGGTGTTAGCTAGCTTTCGTTGACAACTTGGTACACCTGGGAAAAGGGAACCACATCTGAAGGACTGCCTCTCCATCAGAAGGGCCTCTGGGCATGTCTGTATGAAATTTTCTTAATTGCCGACTTATTGCAGAAGGGCCAGCCCGCTGTGAGTGGTACCATCTCTGGGCAGGTGAACCTACAGGAGAGGTAGCGAGTGAGTCACTGAGCAACCTACGGCTGTGGTCTCTGCTTTAGTCCCTGCTCCCAGGTTCCTGTCTTTGAGTCCTCAATGAGTGAAATGTATCCTGTAACCCAAATAAACCTTCTCTCCCTGTAAATTTCTTGCAGTCATGGCATTTAGCACAGTAAAAGAAACCAAACAAGGACAGCACCAAAACCATACAATAACCTAATGATGAGTTTATACTATAAATATTTGATGTGGAGTGGCTTTGCTTTATATATAAAACAATTGCTCTCTTTTCTTTGCACCCATGGCTTTTACACCAAGGGAGTTATGTGGGGGGGAGAGCAAACTATGAGAGCCTACTAGAAACATAGCACTTTCCATATTGCTACAACAGAATGCTGGATACTTGGTAATTTATAAAGAACACAAATGGGTTCTGGGAATTCTGAATACTTGCCCCTGAGGCTCTTTCTGCTGTATCTTATGTTGCACGGGAATATGATGTCCTCCCAGAGAGAACAGAGACTTCGCTCACAGATGAGCCCTTCTACAACAACATCAGTCCAGTCATGAGGGAAGAACCTCGTGGCCTATGTCCTCCCAGCAGATCCCATTCCCCAGTACATCTGCAATGGGATGAAGTTTCCAATGCATGCATTTGGGGGACTCATTCAAACCACAGCAATTGACTAAGCTAGTAACACCTCCATCTCACTCTGAGTGACAGAGTCAGGACAGGCTGAGGATATACTCCAGGGATACAGGCTGGAGGAGACAGGGTGAAAGACAAAAAGACAACTTTTTCAGGGACTGCTAGAGATCATGAGTAACTGAATACTGCCAAGTCTATTCTCCAGCTGAGGGGGTCTGAATAGAAACAGGAAAGCCAGGCTGCCCATGTTCAGGTTGGGTCTTCCTGTGTCTATCAACACAACTAAAGAAAACAATCTTCACAGACATACCCAGAGGCCAACCTAATCAAACTGGTTCCTCTTCGAGACTTTCTTGTTTGTGACTCCGGATTGTGTCAAGTTGACGTTGAGATCTAACCATCACAGATGGTGTCTTAATTAATTGCTGTGATGAAATACCATGACAAAAAATTCAGGGAAGAAAGGGTTATTTGGCTTACACTTCCACATCACACTTCATCATGAAAGGAAATCGGGACAAGAACTCAAACAGGGCTGTAGAAGTTAGCTCAATTCGGGAAATAACCTGACTAGCTAAAAGATAAACAATTATATTTTTATTTATTATAAGGGGAAAAACTCATGAAAGAGGAACGAGAAGTCCAAGCTCAGCTGTGCCATGGGGAAACCACAGAGAGAGAGTGCCTGAGCTGTGTGTCTGTTTTTCTCCGGGTCCTAGGAGGCCACACCCTAACTTGGTCCCACCTCTTGAAGATAATTGGTTAACAAAACTTCCCCATCACCTCCCCCTTTTGTCTAAACAATAGCCATCCAAACCCAATGCAAAACTATATACAGTAGGAACACATATCAAGTATAAAATTACAACCAACATAAACAATATTAAGCAAGGAACACATGGCAAATGTTTTAATAAATATTCTATTCCAAAGAGTCTAAGTCTTGTATCAAAAATAAACTTGGCCTAAATTATAATAGGAAGGTAACTACCACTATCTAATCTTCAACTCCATCCAGTTATTATCTCTGAAGGTTTGTGTTCTTGTACAGCTTGACTGGCTAGAGTGACCTTTATCTATATCTTCCCCAGAAACATAAGTTTTTGGTACTACAGGAATGTTAATATGGGTATTTCATTGCTGCAATAGGTCATGACCTCACAAATTCACTGCAATATTAGCTACATATAGCCTCAGCCTTACTCTTTGTCCTTCTAGCCCTATGCATTCAACCCATCTCATGCTTTGTTTCACTTCAGATAGGGTCCCAATTTCTAGGAACTGAACATCTACCTCTTGAAGAGGCCAAATCAGATGCCAAGATTCTAAGGTAATGATGCTTACTTCCACACCAGTGTCTTGTAAGCCTTTAATAAAAATGGAAATAGAAAACACTATCCTAAGTGAGGTAAGCCAGACCCAAAAACAGGAACATGGGGTGTACTCACTCATATTTGGTTTCTAGCCATAAATAATGGATATTGAGCCTATAATTCATGATCTTAGAGAAGCTAAATAAGATGGTGAACCCAAAGAAAGACATATAGTCATCCTCCTGGAGATTAACTTTCATCGGGCCATGAAAGCAGAAAGAGACAGAGACCCAAATTGGAACACCACACTGAAATTCCAAGGTCCAAATCAGGAGCAGAAGGAGAGAGAGCACGAGCAAGGAACTCAGGACCATGAGGGGTGCACCCATATACTGAGACATTGGGGATGATCTATCAGGAACTCAACAAGGCCAGCTGGACTGGGTCTGAAAAAGCATGAGATAAAACCGGACTCACTGAACATAGCGGACAATGAGGACTGCTGAGAAGTCAAGATTAATGACACTGGGTTTTGATCCTACTGTACGTAGTGGCTTTGTAGGAGCCTAGGCAGTTTGGATGATCATCTTAATAGACCTGGAAGGAGGTGGGAGGTCCTTGGACTTCCCACAAGGCAGGGAACCTGGACTGCTCTTTGGGCTGATGAGGGAGGGGGACTTGATTGGGGGAGGGGGAGGGATATGGGAGGCGGTGGAGGGAAGGAGGCAGAAATCTTTAGTAAATAAATAAATAAATAAATGCCATTTATATATACTCTTAGCTTTGGTCTTCAATCATTTATAGAAGTCTACCAGAATATATGTTTCCTATGTCCTTCTGGAGTTTTTATTCATCCTCCACATTTATTCCAACATCCAGACCAGTATGGTTTTTACAGTAGGCACTGTATTTTTTTTTAATCTTCCTAGAGAGACACTTCTCCATAATAACTGGAATGATTGAACCACGTTCATCATGTGGGTCTGTGAGAGGCCCACCAAGGAGTTTCCCAGTGGTATTGATTTGCCTTGTCTGGCTTTTGTTGTCCTTCATTCATTGGTTCAAGGTTGGCCTTTGCCACACCTCCTACATATAGCTGAAGGCTGAGTCTTCCTATTCTTTCCATTTCTTTTTTTTTTAAATTTATTTATTTATTAAGGATTTCTGCCTCCTCCCCGCCACCGCCTCCCATTTCCCTCCCCCTCCCCC
>NW_004949100.1:23093722-23100498 GCF_000317375.1 Microtus ochrogaster | reverse complement strand
ACAGGGTTTCTCTGTGGCTTTGGAGCCTGTCCTGGAACTAGCTCTGTAGACCAGGCTGGTCTCAAACTCACAGAGATCTGCCTGTCTCTGCCTCCTGAGTGCTGGGATTAAAGGCGTGCGCCACCATTGCCCGGCTTATTCTTTCCATTTCTAGAAGAGACATTATTCTTAGGAATTTCTTGTCTACAATCCCTTCTCAGATATTCTATTTTACCACAAATAAAACATTTGGTATTTTGATGTTTTCTCATACCATTGGAAATTGCTTCTCCTATCCAAGCTATAGTCAAGTGTCTCAATATTCATTGTGTACAAGATCCATTCATCCATTGGTGCTGATCTGACCTTTAAAGGCCAAAGGATATTTTTGCATTCTAAGTTGGCATTCTCAAAAGCCAAAGATCCAATTAGTACATGTCTAGCTTCTGAGTCTGTTAGCCCTATCTGTACATCCTTAGTTAATCTTTTTTTTTGTTTTTTTTTTTTTGTTGTTTTTCGGGACAGGGTTTCTCTATGGCTTTGGAGCCTGTCCTGGAACTAGCTCTTGTAGACCAGGCTGGTCTCGAACTCACAGAGATCCACCTGCCTCTGCCTCCCAAGTGCTGGGATTAAAGGCGTGCGCCACCACCTCCTGGCCTTAGTTAATCTTTATAAAAAGTCACTAAAGGGTTCTCTTTGACACTGTTTAACCCGAACATATGATTCAATTCCCTTTTCTAGTTCCTGAATCCTGTCCCAAACATTTAAAGCTGCTGTGCTACATATGGACAAGGTGTGTTCATCATAAAGAGCCTGATCCTGAGGATCAGAGTACAGTCCCTCACCCAGAATTTGATCTTGGGAAATTTTGCTTTTGCCTGTTGCTCTAAAATTTTCACTTCTTCTCTCTAGTAACACTTCCAAAGCAACTGAATCCAATCTTGTGGCATTGCTTTGTTGCTTGAAGCCCATGTTTTGACCATTTCCCTAATGAAGAATGAATGTTTTCCATAAGATATAATTGCTTGTTTAATTTCCTTTAGATCAGTCATATGTATGGGCTCCCATGTATATTCTTTGACAACCTTAGGGTATTTGGTGCCAGATGCTCTTTCTGATGATATCACTGGAAAAGCAGATAAAACTCTGGGTAAGCTATCCCAGAGTTTGGTATATATTGACGAGGCTACATTTTGTCTTTGTACCTTTTGTCCCTAGTCATCACATTTGATAAATTCCTCAATCTTTTCAAATCTTTTTACCACTGCCTATTGTAAAGTCTGCATCTCCTGTCCAGTATTCTGTTTTAATGACCTCATTGAGGATTTCAAGGTATGAAGTCTGTGCAGTAAAGATAATGTTTCATCCTTGGACATAATTTTTATAGCATGCATATTACCTTCCTGGAGAGACATTCTATCAGTCAATGTATTGTAACCCTTTGACAGAGTCTGATAAATACATTCAACTATATAAATTTTCTCAGGCAATGTCTCAGCACCCTCTGTCATTGACTGGGTTTTGTTTGTCAAAATCCGGAGTGCTGAATTTTCCTTTTAGTTGGTCATTATCAGTATGTAAACACTGTATCATTTCTAAAAGTGTCTCATTCTTGGCCCTATTATCAAACCACGTTTTTAAGGAGAAAATATGAAGGACAAAGCTAATCCCCAGAATCAAATGTAGGAGGGATGTAGGAGAAAAATCATATAGATCTTGCATAACATCGTACACAGTATAAGTAAAATGGCTATTGAACATCTGGATTGTTAAATTGTCCATAATCTTGCCCTTTTAAAATATAAATTTATAATCTATATTTTAAATTATAAACCTTACCTGTGGTTGAGTTTGAGCTGGAATAGGTGCAATAACCATTATCTGCCAGTAGGTGTCACGGCACACTTAACAGCTGCATGGTTGATTTGAATCTGATTTTAGCATTTAATACTGAAATATATGCTCAGATTAAAAACAATTATTTAGTGCAAGTCACAGACTGTGCGCTCTGCGGAAGTCCCTGACTGGTCTGTGGACGCATGAGCACAAAGAGAGCAGGGAAACCCGTGTCCCATACTGGACCCCGAAGCCAGCCGCGCAGTCGCGGGTGACCAAGGCTCTCTGAGACATTTAAGGAGAAAATATGAAGGACCACAGCTAGTCATGGCCACTGCGTAGGAATTTTAAACCCAAACGAACGGCGTGGAGCCTGACGGTGGCTGGGTAGAGCCCCTGGAGCACCAAGATTCTGGGCGCCAGCCCTAGAATTTAGCTCTATTTGGGAAATAACCAGGCTAGCTAATGGATAAAACAATTATATTTTTATTTACTACAGGGGAAACCTCACAAAACAAGAATGAGAAATACAAGCTCAGCTGTGTGGTGAGGAAACCACAGAGAGAGAGAGCACCTGGGCCGTGAGCCCATTTTTCTCTGGGTCCCAGAAAGCCACACCCTAACTTTGTCCCACCTCTTGATTGGTTAACAAAGATTCCCCATCACAGGGCAGAAACCTGGAGGCAGGAGCTGATGCCGTGGCCATGGAGGAGTGCTGCTTACTGGCTCGTTCCTCGTGGCTTGCTCAGCCTGCTTTCATATAAACGCAGGATCACCTGCCTAGGACTGTCACCACCACAATGGACTGAGTCCTTCCCATTCATCACTAATTAAGAAAGTATCCTACAACCAGATCTCATGGAGGCATTTTCTCAGTTGAAGCTCCCTGCTCTCTGATGATTCTACCTTGTGTCTAGTTGACATAAACTAACCGGCAGAGATGACAAACTTCGATTGGGCTTATTCAAAATGCAGAGTCGTGGTCTTCTAAGATCGGGACAGGATAGGGCCAAGAAACAGAGTTTTGTATAAAGCATAGCCAGTTGATTTTGAAACTGTGGTCTCAGAAGGGCTTTTGATACCCAAAGACTTAAGACCTTCAGGTCTAACAGCCTCAATATGCTGCACCTCCAGTTAGCACAGGCTTAAGACAGGTCCCTTCTCAATGCCAAGGTGAGCCTTTAAAACTCAGGCCATTTTAAAACTCAGTGCCATTAGTTTCATCCTGGGAACGCTGTAACCCATGACAAGGTGAGATGAGACATGGTGTGAATTCAAACGCCAAAGTGCTCGTTAGCAATCATTCCCATTGATCGCACTGTTGAGAATGCATGGGTACAGGGGATTCTCTCCTATAAAACATCTTTAACAGGGCTGTAGGAAATTTTCAAATTATAACTGTGGTGTGCATTTTTTGTTGCACAAAATCTCCACAGGTTAGTCCTTCACCTGGATATCACTCACTCCTCCATCCTGTCCCCTGATCCAAGCAGAGCCCTTTGGGGTCCCAGTGCTCAGCATTGGCTGCTGCTTTTGCGCAAGCACTGCTCTTAATACTTTGCCTATGGCGTCCCATTAATCTTCAGAAGTATCCTCATGAAACAGCTTTTCCAGCCCCCCCTCCCCTAAAGCATCCCCGGCGCTGGCTTCTCTCAAAGCTTTGGCACAGTGGCTGTGCATTCCCAAAGCTTGAGGCCTTCACCCCACTCCCAGCACTTGGGATCGGATCGATGGTGTCTAGATGGTCCTCTGAGCACTGGGTCCTTGCTACAGAGCACAGTCAGGCTAAGGGACTTGCATACTTCCTGGTCACATGACAGACAGTGATGTCTGCAAAGCCCCTAACAATAAATAAAATTAATTAATTAATTCTTCCATGGCATATGAATCTTTAGAGCTTTTCATCACAATTCAAGTGGATAATCTGGTTTACTGTAATAGAAGCCAGGGAGTCGAGAGTACAGTGAAAAAAGTATTTCCCTTTTTCTATGACCTTTTTTCCTCTGTGGGTCTGTGTGGCCAGCAAGTGTCAAAGAACGTTAGTAAACTAGGAGACTGGTCCAAGTGACTGACTATTAGGAAGAACGCTTGTAAGTTCAAACACCTCTGAAGGAAATAAAGCAGTTAACACTGTGGGGTCCTTAGGAGGCAGCTTGGGTGCAATAGGCACTTATGAACACTAGGGGGCAATGTGTAACCACCATTCCCATCCTTCTCCCTGAACACTTTGGTAGTGAAATTTACCTGCCCTCTAGCCCTCCACCCCACCACCCCTCCACCCTCCAATTAAACAAATCTCTTCATTGTTTCTATGCCTTGGTCTCTGGACCTCTCCCACAAGAGTTGGTTCCAGAGATGAAGCTGAAATTAATGATAGAATTGCCTGTATCACCCTGAGTGATTCTTAATGACAAGAGAAGACTTTCTTAGCTGCATGATGAAAGCAAAGGAATCAAAGATGAGCAGACCTCTAACCATCTATGAACAAGAAGCACACAGCAGCACTGAGTCCTGTCTGGAACATTCCGTTAGATTTCTATTGTTTTCCACTCTTTTCTTTTGCCTTAAGGGTAAGGATTTTCAGTTTTAAGAAGTGAATGAAATGCCCAGCCCCAGTGAGGAGCTGCAGCCACGTGCCATGTGCTTCCTTGTTGAGTCTCACCTGATGCTATGCCCTTCTGGCCCAGACCCAGCCAGGGGCCTCTTACCCTCACTCTCCTGGGGACACTGATCCAGGGCCCTCACCCCCACTACTGCTACAGGCCCTGCTGGTGGTCACGTACACACACTCTAGGTGGCTTTGACCCAGGCCTCTTGTTCAGCAGTCTTTCCTGGCCCAAATCAAGCTGTAAGCCACATTCATGTTCCTACACGGTGAGTCGGCCTGGTCCTTTCTCTTTTGCTACCTTTCCAAGCCCAGCTAGGATCCACACTGGGGGGTTTCTTGGACTTCACCCTATCTGACACTACCCCTAAAATGCCCTGACAACCAGCAACCACTGAACTAGAAAACCTAGTCTCTCCAGCAAACACTCAACACTGAGTATCTGAAGGGCTGACCTAATCACTCCTCCTATTAACCTAAAGTCAACCAAGTTTTGTCAGGAACAAAAACAAAACAAAATTTCTACTCAACGTTGGCAGGATAGAATCCCATATCAGACACCCAAGCAGTGAAATAGATCTACACACCCCAAGTCCCACCCCAAAACCACAAACAATATTAAAACAAAAACAAAACAAAACAAAACAAACAAACAAAAAAACAAGACAGCCTGCCACCCTCCCCAAGACCAGTCCTACGGAAATGTTCCCTTCAGGACGCAGAACTCAAAAGGACAATTGTAAACATGATCAAAGAACGAATTAAGTTTGAAGGGGACATGAACGAACACCTGAATGACCTTACAAATGATGAGATGAATGGGCTGAAATCAGAGAAAACACAAACAGGTGCTTTGAATATTTTCTGCCGCCATGATAAAACACTGCAATCGAGCTTGCTCACAGAAGGAAGAGTTTATTCAGGCCCACAGTTTCAGGGGGTGAAAGGCCATCACAGGAAAGACAGAAAGGCAGCAAGTGGCAGGCATGGGGACAGGAGCAGAAAACCGAGTGCTCACATCTGAACCACAAGCAGAAAGATTAAACTGGAAGTAGGCAAGGCGTTTTGATCTCAAAGCCCACCCTTGGTGACATACTTCTTCCCGCAAAGCTGTGTCACCTAAACCTCCCCCAAACAGAGTCACCATCTGGAGACCATGTTTTCAAATACTCATGATTGTGGGGCATTTTTTATTCAAGCCATGATATGCAGAAGATAGGTAGACAGAGAAACAGATGTAGTTTTAGTGGTGGGTTGATGTTCTCAGCCAAAGACTAACCTAAAAGAGAAAGGAAGGAAGGAGGGAGGGGGAGGGAGGAAGGAAGCAAATACAGTGTCATGCAAGTGATTACTTTCTTTGAGGTTTTGGACTGGTGGGGGCGGGGTGGCAGGAGACCCCCAAACACCATGCACTTTGGTCCTCGCTTCTGCTGGCCTCTCATAGACAATGGTAAGACCTTTCTGCTGAAGACACCATGCACTATGGTCACAGGAGTTGCAGAAATGAGGCTGGTACTGACCTGAAAATCTCTTCCTTAGGGCTCTTTCTCACAGTAAGAAAACATGCCATGAAAGTTATCAGTCCCGCCCAACTCTGAATCCCATTAACCACAGCAATGACCGGACCAGTAAGACATTCCAGTAGTGTCAGAGTTATACTTGTGTCTTGTGGGCAACCAACAACTCTCTAATGGAACCTAAAGCCCCCTCCACTGGAGCGAACTCACGCCTGATGCTATAAATCTAGCCAAGAACCCACGGATGGAGAAATCACAGGCTTCAGAGGATACTATCGCGTTACTAAATTAATGTCATTTCCAACTGCCCTCTAAATACTTACCCTTATACCATAGATACCTTTAGCTCTCAACAAAGTCACTTCTTTCTGTAGCAGATGGAGACTATTAGAGACATCCACGGCCGATTATAAGTGGCCTTAGAGTTCCCAGTACCAATTAAGGCATCTAAAACCCTACACCTAAGGCTCGGGGAACATCTCTTAAGACAGGTTGGAAAGAATATAAGATCCGGAGGACCAGGACAATAGTGTAAGATAGTGTCTTCTGGACAGGACACAGTTGCTGCCGCCATGAGCTCTCAAAGCAACATGCAAAAAGCACGCTTGTCAACATGTCAATGTGAGCGGAGGAAATTTCACCAGGCCCCAAACCTAGATGAAAAGCTATAGGCAGTCAGTGACTGGTGAGAAATGGAGAACCTGTTTGTTTGCTCGTCTGTTTTTTCAGGAAGGAGCCTCTGATCTTAAGTCAGATATAAACACATGATCAGTACTAATTGGCAAACACAGAGAGAGAGAGAGAGAGAGAGAGAGAGAGAGAGAGAGAGAGAGAGAGAG
>NW_004949100.1:23083616-23093622 GCF_000317375.1 Microtus ochrogaster | reverse complement strand
AGAGAGAGAGAGAGAGAGAGAGAGAGAGAGAGAGAGAGAGAGAGAGAGAGAGGAAAGAGGGGAGGGAGAGAGAGAGAGAGAGAGAGAGAGAGAGAGACAGAATAATTATAAAAGAAGAGATGTAAATTCAAGAGGGGTAGTACTGGAATATGAAGAGGAAGATGAGCAAATGAGGCAAGTATATTATATTCGTGCATGAAATTCTCAATTTTTAAAAATTGAATCAGGGTCCCAGGAGAATAATTCTGACTCCAAGATTCCCATTCATACGAACTTGCTTCCCAGAGCACGTGATGTCAGAGGAAGTCGGTTTTCTCCCGGTGCTCTGGCTGGGCCCTTCTCCTTCCCTCCCCTAATAGACTCTGCTCCTGACGTCCTGTCTGGAAGCTTCTCCCTCACCCAGACTTTGTCCTTGACCTTTCTCTTGCCCAGGAATCTGGAATCCAGACCCTCAAGGAGGACCCCTTTCTTGCTGGCTTGTTTCCTTCTGGACAGTGCCCAGGCTGTGCCTTCACACTGATCGAGCATGTGGCACTGGCCAGCTAACTCCACCTCTCTTGTTCTTTGCTTTTTTTTTTTTTACAATAGGACCAAGGATTTATTATTCCACAATATAAACTGCAACATTTGATACACTTTAAAGGGGGGGGGGGGTGGACAGGGACAAAGCCAGAATACTTTTGTGGAGATTACTTACAGCACAGTCTCTTTCTACACGGCTAGTTCATCAGCGACACCAGAAACTAGACATGGCATCCTGTGCATTAACCAAAAGCACCAACACACTGTTGAGAAGTTTGTTTTGTTGTAATT
Organism: Microtus ochrogaster; assembly: GCF_000317375.1. NCBI lineage: Eukaryota > Metazoa > Chordata > Mammalia > Rodentia > Cricetidae > Microtus > Microtus ochrogaster. The sequence goes on along the minus strand of NW_004949100.1, from coordinate 23,092,809 downwards.
CCAGCCACTGAAACCAGCATACAAGTTATTGCTCAGATAAGTAAACCTAGCCTACCAGAAAGGAAAAGAAGTAGAGAAAGAAAAGAATAAAGACCCCCAAAGTGAAAAACTTAAAATCCCTCGATGTGGTAAGAGAGTAAGGAGAACAGTTCCTGTGAGGTTTACTGGAATTCTGGTGCCAATGCTGAGCCCTTAAGCCAGTACATCCCAGGCAGAAGGACGATGTTAATGCTGTAGTCGGAAGGTGCAAACTCCAACACCTTCGAAATCCGCAACCCCTGCAAAAACAGTCTGCAGTTCAAACTTCGACAACCACGAACAGCTCTTAAGGAAGAAAAAAAAAAAAAACACAAAAAGTATCAAAAAATTTTTAGTTGTTTTTTTTTTTCAAAGAGTTCTGGAAAAATGATCCCGCAAGGAACAGAAATAGCACCGTGTACAGGCTGACTTAATCCCAGCCCTGCAGCTTTGCTGAGATCGAGGAAATCCTCGACTTTGGAGTCCTGAATTATATGAAGTGTATTTTGTTTTTACCTTCGGCTTTGTGTCCTTTGCCTCTCCGGCACACACAGATGTAGTCTTCCTTCTTGGCCATCTCTGGAGAGAAGCCAACACGGACCTGATAACCCCTCTCTGCTTTTCAAGATCCCAATTCCCTCCTTCTTGGGCATCCCGCAGCACGGGGGTCACTACAATCCCTGCACTCCCTGGCTTTGAGGACAGTAAAGTAGCTTACTTCTGGTTGCCATGACTGCCCTTGTATTCGTGTTTTAAACGTTCCCCGGATACAGAGAAGGGGGTTTGAACCAAGGGAACATGGGGAAAGAGAGCTTTGGTGGGCCTCATGGGGCAGAAGTAAATACAGGGCAAAGAAGCTTCAATCCTTCTTCGCCGTCTCTGTGGAGAGACACTGCCCACTGTGAAGTTGAGGGAACGGGTTAGCACAAGTCCGAACTGCTTTCGCACAGGCCTCAAGCCCTGCCTCCCAAAAGGGCCTGTGGGAAGCCATACCGCTTGTGCAGAAAAAAGAAAGTGGGAGAGAAGAAACTTCTGTCTTAGAAGAGAAAAATGACACTGGGAATGTTGGATATGCTCTCTGCGGGGACGCTGCCGGCTGCTGCTGCGCAGTAGAGATGCCAAACAGGGCCTTGACCCACCCTGTCAGCGGCAGCACTCCTGTCACCACAGATCGGCCAATCCAGCCTGTGCCTCCCGGGAATCCTTGTTTGTTTGTATTCCGTGCGAAGAGACTGGCTCATATCCAGGAGAGCCTCTCAGCGAAGCGGCGCCCCTTTACAGCAGCTTCATACTGATCCTAAGTGCGGCATGCCTGGAATAGTTGAACCAAGACGTTCTTTCTCCTCTCCTGTAGGTCCTCGCTAACACCCAACAGGTACGATCCTGCCCGTGGGGTCCAAGCCAAGTTAAAGCCCGAACCTGTGAGCTGCGGTTCCGCGTGTCGCCGCGCGGTGGCAGAAGCAGCACAGAGAAGCAAAGCAGAAAATGAGCCGCGATTTGCTGACCCGGGAGCTGGTGTACAAAGGGTCGCCCGGAAGGAGGACTGGCAGTTGTGTTCCGGGAGAGTGGAGAGTGATGGTAGCTTGTTTCGGAGATGGGTTTTGTTTTTCCTTTTTTTTTTTTTTTTTGCCAACGCTGGTACCGGAAGGATTCTTCTGCCAACACCATGCAACAGGCGGTGTCGTTGGATCCAAGAGTTCTGTTACCATTGCATGCGAGGCTTAGTTGCCCAGGGAAGCTACATTCTGAAACTTGGCATCATAACCTCCTATCCACTTTCTCCCATGTTCTACAAAGCCTACGTTCCAGTTAACTACTCTCCAAAGTCCAGTTCTGGCCCCCAAGCCCAGATTCTTTGTGGGTGTGGGTTGTGTGTCCTAGCTGTCATCGTCATTTTTGCCCATGGGGCACAGCCCCTACTCCAGCCACGCACAGCTCTTCCCTACCTGCACCTAGATGTAGGGTGCATTTTCTAGCCAGCCAGTTCCCTTTGACTTCCTCTCTATTCTATCTTCTGAAGGTCCTCATGTTCAGTCCCAGTATTTAATTTGCTGAACTCTTCCCCTGTATTTGGAATCGGAATCATAATGTACAGCCTGGTCCTGATGCCCGCTGGTATCCTACGTGATTTATTCTGTCTCGGACATCTTGTTTATTAGATGGGCACATTGTGGTCCCACAGCTAAAGAAGAGGTGAGTGGACAGGACCTTAGCTCTCCATCTCCGGGTAACTAGCACGCTTGCCTTTGCCCTCATGGAGGGTGGCTTTGTCATCATATTCCTCTGTGACCAGTTGTGGCCGGGACTTCATTTCCTAATCCCTGTTCTGGACAAGAGAATCTTTATCCCCTGACACACACCTCTCTTGTCTCTCTGTTGCTCTCCTCTCTCACTCATTTTAAAGGTGTGTGTGTGTGTGTGTGTGTGTGTGTGTGTGTGTGTGTGTGTGCAGGCACCATATGTCTGAGAGCCCCCAAAGGCCAGAAGAGGGCATGGTATCCCCTGGAGCTGGAGTCACAATTGGTTGTGAACTGCCCAATGTAGGTTCTGGGAATCAAACTATGGTCCCGTGGAAGGGACAGCAAGTGTTCTTAGCTGAGTCACCCCTTTAGCCCCCTTCATTCATCTTCGGAATGTTGTTAGTAAAATGCGACTTTTGTGAAATTAAAGTTTAGATACAAAATGTGTAATGCGTCCATCCCGTGGAGCCAAGCTCATAAGGGAGGTGGTGTCTATTACCCTTTTCCCTGCATTGCCTGCTACCAGGAACTCGCAATTACTCATTCTGTAAACGGAAATAGATGCAGCCAAACTCCAGTGTGAGGTTACTAAGTAAACAGAACAATTCAAAACCATGTGGCTGAGAATGTTAAATACACAGGGAACCGAAGGATTAAAAGTTACTAAGAAACATTAGAGACTTCTTTGACAATACCCCAATAGAGGCAAGTTCCATGGCCCTGGCCCTAGCATATTCCTGTCCCCTCGGGTCCAGATGGAAGAATCCAAGCATCCGAGGAGCTTTCTCTAGTTTTCAGAGAACGGGGGACCTCATTCTCTTTCCCAGTGCCCCTGGGGTTGGTTTCAGTCTGTATGCTAATGGCAGTGTCTCTCCCCTGCTTGGACCTTGGACTGGCTCTTGCCAAAGCCTCATTTGCATGATTCATTCCCACACCCTGGGCTTAGACTTGATAATATCTACACCTAGCCAAGACCTTCCCCAGCAAATGTAGCAGGAGAGCTAAAATAAATAAATAAATAAACAAATAAATAAATAAAAATAATGTTTCTTCAGATAATTCTGATGGTGAGCTTGGGTATTAGAGGCCACCATTTCTCCAACCAGGATGAACCTGTCTGAAATGAAGGGCTGAGAGATGGAGTTTGGACCAGGTTTTGATAGGGAAAAATAGCATGTCAAGAAAAGCATTAACGGGGGGAGAAGGGTGGGAGGAGGGGGAGAAGGGTGGGAGGAGAGGGAGGGAAATGGGAGGCTGGGAGGAGGCGGAAACTTGTTTTTTTTTTCCTTTTCTCAATAAAAAAAAAAGAAAAGCATTAACGGATCACAATCAAGTTTAATTGTGGTTTTCAGGCCATCTCAAACATCTGCATCCTAAAGGAGCCATGTGCCATGCTTCTGTGAGAATATTCCACCCGGCACACAACTCATCTCATTAGCCTTTATGATCTCCAGTGGAGCTAAAAGCGCCAATCAGAGAGAACCTGTTATTTGGCGGAAACTATGACAAACACACAGTACCTTGCTTAGATTTTTGCCACTGCGTTTTCAAATATCCGTGTGTGCCCCGCTATAGTAAATTGGCTCAGAAAGCTCAGTTAGCTTGCTCAGGGTTATAGAGCAAGTTCACAATAACAGTCGTTAACAGCCAAGCGCTTGCATGCTGTGGGATCTGAGACTTAGGCTCTGCATGGACCATTCATCTTGTCCTCACAACAAGCCGACAGCGAGAGTTCATTTATCATCTGAACACACCCCTGTCTGTCTCCTGCAGAGCCCAGGAACTGAACTGGAGCCACCTACAGAGTTTGACCTGGACTCAGTTCTTTCTGAAGGCTGCGCCCTTTTGACTCCATCTTCCCTGTGTAGCCTTCAACCTCACTGCACATTTTCCATAACTGCCAACTTTAGAAACGGCCATCACACACTCGGTAGCTTTTGTCCACTTCTGTATCTCATGCTCCACGTGAGAGTTGTTAGGAGTTTACAGATAGGCAAACGATGTTGGGGGGGGGGGCAAAGTTTGCTGCCTCCCTTTTATGTCTGAGAATCTGGAAGCCGGAGACCAACAATGAACAGAGTCTCAGAAGGAAAGACAGCATGTTCACACACACATAGGAGCACTCAAGAATGAGGCCCTCGTTGTTTAACCAGAAGTAAAGGCTAATGTGCTAACAAAAGGGCTAAAGGCAAAAACTGGGTAAATGGGAATTGAATGATGTTTGCTAGCATTTTTCTCTCAGTGTCCCAAAGTCAGAGATTAGTTTCTTCCCTGACTCGAGAATTCTCACATTGTGTGGGAGGAAGGCTGAAGCCCCTGACTCTCCTTTAGACAGAGACTTTCCAATGAGACTGTGCTATTATTGCCGGCATCCACCATTGGTTTGGGTTGGTTGGTTTTGGTTTTGGTCCCTTTGAAAGACTTCTACTTTTCCTACATTTCAAGCTCTTAAAGACACTTCAGACAAGAGTCTGGGCTGAGTGCTGTAGAGAGAAGGAACAAAGTAGAGCCTGAGAGATAAGAGGTCTGTACGGGAAAGAAGAGCACAGATTAGAGAGAAAAGGGAAGCCAGAGATGAGGACCTGAGCCCACAGAGGTCTCTGAGTCCGGAGGACAGCCAGCTGAGAGGTCTCTCTGGGCTGAATGTGCTTCTAAATAATGAAGCAATGTCCCTAGACAGACGGAACAGTTTGATTGATTCCCAGTTTTCCCTTTTAAAGTCTCACTTTAACTTTGGGAAATTTAATACAATTCTGGAAGCGTATATACTGTTAGCATTTTGCCTGTATGCATGTGACCTAGGGAAGATTGTACATCTTTTTTTTTTTTTTTTTTTTTTGGTTTTTCGAGACTGGGTTTCTCTGTAGCTTTGGTGCCTGTCCCGGAACTAGCTCTTGTAGACCAGGCTGGCCTCGAACTCCCAGAGATCTGCCTGCCTCTGCTTCCCGAGTGCTGGGATTAAAGGCATGTGCCACCACCACCCAGCTAATTGTACATCTCTTATTGGGCAATGTTTCCTGTGTTGTTGAACCTGTATAATTATGTTTTAACACTTCTGTCTCATGAGAATTTTAAGGTTTTTAGCAGTTCTTTCAGAAATGCTAAAATTAGCCTGAAATCAATATTTTGATAAAGCTTGATTTGGGGAAAAGCAGGTGTCAATATATCTATATACAAAATTCATGCAGCATATTTGTGTTGTATAACAGCAAAATGTCAGAAATACCTCAAGGTTTGAATTATGACTACATAGTATCACAGGTCACTATAAAACAATACATCATTATCTCTTTAAGCAAAGTGACAAAAATATTTTAAAATAAGTTTAGAAGGTAACATGGTAACAAAAATTTAGAAACTGTCTTATAAAATGAGGTAACTCAGTTCTCTTGGGCACACAACTAAGTCTGTGTGACAAGGAATTATTATAAAAAATAAAATCTGTGTTTGTGGTGGTGAGACAAATATATGGACACGCAGAAAAATGTAATCTTGTGGTCTGAGGTCTTTGGTGAAGAAGCACAGCATCCCAGAAGCTCAGAATGTTTATTACGTAGAGTTGAGCAGGGAGGAGGGGGTTATTGAAATATACGTGAGCAAAGCCGTAGTATTATTACATACAGGTAAACAAGGAGGCAGGGTTAGTAAACACAGCTGAATAAGTATTAGCTAATCTCAGTAGGAGTAATTTACAGGAGAGCATGCTTCAGACCATAAAAACTCCAGGAGAAAATGCTAAGGTGGACATTTTCTACATATACCGTGACTATTTGCACTCAGCCAGAGGGAGGTGTTGCCAATATCTCTGGGTCTCACCTGGGAAACTCTTGGCCAATTTCTCATGAGTCTGAGGCATTGTGGTCCTTGACATGGTTGTGACAATGCCAACAACATCCATCACTTAGGACTTCACTCTCTCCCTACATCTGTCCATTTTCTTAAAAATCATAGAATTTATTCTTTTTTATAGTTTATTAAAACTCAACTGTATATATCCCATTTTAAAATCAGTCCGTCTCTTGGTGAATGTCTGGACTGATGCCGTATATTGACTATTTTATTAATAGTTCTGTAATAGATGGAGAATGAGAGCATCTGAGGTATGCTAACTTAGAGTCCTTTGTTAATACCTAAGAGTTGCATACTTTTCATAGAATGTCATTTTCATTGATCTTTGTGATTTCTTTTTCTTATAATTCATTTCAGTCATTAGTGACCTTAACTTGCATAGAAGGTTGGACATGAGCAGCTGTGTTATGACATTTTGTTAGATACCAGCACTCTATAGAGGACAACATAGTTTATAATCCTTCTGTGTCACAATGTCTATGTATTTCTTTATAATTTTTAATATAGCCAGAAAACTCTATAACTGAACCCAAATATTTTTAGTCTTCCTGTAAAAGGAAAAAGTAAAAAAAAATGTAAGTTTAGATTTATGTCTAGTAATAAATACTTTAACAGTTCCTTACCTGGAAATGATCTAAATTATTTACTAAATATCTACTAGTTGGCATAAATTTAAGATTGGAAGTCATTAATATATTATGAGAATTATTTTGAGCACACAAATTATGAAATGGTGATTATTTAAAAGTCCATCAATATAAACTTAATTCATACTTTTGACTACTACACTTAGGTTATTCATGAAAATTCAATTAGATATTAAAAACACAACTTGCATCATCTTAAGTTTGTTCCTGCTGTTTTCATAACACATAACACATGCATATGAGGAAATCTGCACAGCCCTGAAGAACCCAACATGCTATTTTGGGGGGAATGAGGAAGTCCTTGAGCCTTTTGTTGAGTTTTGAATCCCTGATTAAGGGGAATTAACCACTGCTGACATAATATGACAATCAAACCAAATTAATAAATCCAGGTTTAATCTAAGCAAAGCATTCCTGGGTGGCCCCAGGGAAGTCAAGAGAACCACAAGGAGAACCCACAAGGTGAGGACTTTAAATGCCCAGTGGGGCGGGCTGCCAATGGCAGGCTTTTTCAGGAGCGGAATCTGGGCTAAGGCAACTCCAGGGATAGGGCCTGGTGCTTGGCACCCTAAGGTGGGGCCTGAGCTGGATTCCAAATATCTTTGGGATAAGAAAATAGCTGAATGCTGTAAGCAGAGTGACCTGGACATCCCAGTAGGGGCTTACAAGAAAGTAAGTCTGAGACCTACGAGGAGAGTAACAGCCCAGCTTGAGAGGTGACAGAGGGGACACTGACAACTGGGCTTGAGACCATGGCACTATTTTGGTGACCTCTGCTCTTTTCCCAAGAATTTGCCTGGGCCTAAATTGAGAAGGGATGCATTAATTTAGTTGTGGGAGGAGATCAAGACAGCCTAATCACAACTGCTCTGTTGTGTGGTTATTAGCAATCACTTTTATGAATGTCTACATTTCAAAAGAGGAACTGGGGCTAAAGGAAATAGAAAACATACAGCTTGGAGAGAAAAAGAGAACCAGAAAATGTGATGTTGGAGCTCAGGCTGACAGGCGGTAGGAGATCCAGGTGAGGCCTGATCTGCATTGGAATAAAGGGAGGGGTGCCATTACGACAAGACCCCACCCAGCCAACCTTTCATCTTGTGAAAAGGCCTAATGAATTTTCTCCTCCTAAAAAAAAAAAAAGAACCAAAACTGCAACAAAAGTGACCCAAGGGGGCAAGGTTTCACCCACACTTGGGAGAGTCATCCTTGTAGAGTCAGGAAGGGTACTTGAGTGAAGGAATTGTAGAATGTTCCACCTTGGCTATGGAGAACCATTGAGGTCAGGTGATCTGTGGCAGGACGGTCCTTGTCTGAAAGCCCTGTGAGAGACAGCAGGAATCTGGGAGCGTGATTGTGTTGGCAACCTCAAGATGTCCATGGTGTTGATGCCATGGGAGATACACCAAGAAGAGAGGCACGTAGGAAGACAGCTGGCTCAAGAGAGAGAGATGCTGGTTGTATGTTACAAACAGCAAAGCAGGAAGGGCAGACGTGGAGCTGCAGGATTTGGAGTTTGTCCCGCTGGGTTTGGGACCTGCTTTTATCCAGTATTGCCTTACTGTGCCCTGATTCCTCCCTTTTGGAATGGTAATGTATATTCTGTGCCTTTGTCTGTGGGAAGCATTATGATTTATGGCAGGGGTGACCCTGGCAAGTTTCATGGCAGGTGGGAGGCTGCTGGAGGTGGGAGACAGACAGTTATGCCATGCAAAGAGAGCTTGGGTAAGGAAAGTTTTATTTACTGGGTATTAGGAGGGTGTAAGGGGAGGGGGGAGGAGAGAGAAAGAGAAGAGGGGGGACAGAGAGAGAGGGGGTAAGAGGAAGGGGTAGGAGGAGGCAGAGGATGCCTCTTCGAAGAATGGACAGAGAGGGAGAGAAAGAAAGAGAAGAGGCTCCAGATCAGCTTGTGATTGGGAGTAGGGGGAACTTGTCTCTTAAAGAGACAGGGTACCAGGTGATAGGGCAGGCCAGCATAATCATAATTACAACAGGAAGCATGTGATTTGCGTTTTGAATTTACAGAGGGATACAATTAAGAGATTTCCGTGAGGTTCAGAAGAAACTTTGGACTTTTAAATAGTGGTGAGACTGAAAGGTTTGGGAACTTGAGAAGTTTGACTGAATGCATTTTGTAGTTTGTTGTCTATTTTACTCTTTCAGGAGGCCTGCTAGCTAGCTCCCAAAAAAATCACACACAGAGGCTTATTTTTAATTACGAATGCCCTGTCTTAGCTTGGCTAAGTTTTTGCCAGCTTTTCTTAAATTATCCTGACTACCCATTTGCCTCTGGCATTTTTCTTTTTCTTACTTTTGTATATCTTCCTTTCACTCTTATTCAGGTTGGGTGTCTGAGGGGCTGGGTGGCTGGGTGTCTGAGGGGCTGGGTGGCTGGGTGTCTGAGGGGCTGGGTGTCTGGGTGTCTGAGGGGCTGGGTGG
>NW_004949100.1:23044646-23083391 GCF_000317375.1 Microtus ochrogaster | reverse complement strand
CTGAGGGGCTGGGTGGCTGGGTGTCTGAGGGGCTGGGTGGCTGGGTGGCTGGGTGTCTGAGGGGCTGGGTGGCTGAGGGGCTGGGTGGCTGGGTGGCTGGCCCCTGATGTCCTCCTCTCCTTGTTCTATGTGCTCCTTCTTTTCCTCATTTCTCCTTCTGTTTAGACTCTCTGCCTGCCAGCCCTGCCTATCCTTGCTCCTGTCTTGCTATTGGCCAATCAGCTCTTTATTAAACCATCAGGTGTTTCAGTCAGGCAAAGAATCACAGCTTCACAAAGTTAAATGAATGCAGCATAAAAAAAAAAGCAACACACCTTTACATCATTAAACAAATGTTTCACAGTATAAACAAAAGTAACATACCTTAAAGTAATATTCTTCAACATCAGTATGATACAGTAATATAACTGTGGAGGCCAGGGAGTGGAATGTGATATCCCCAATAAGTCTCAGGCATTTGAGTACTTGCTACCCAGTTGGTAGAATGGTTTGGGAAGGATTATGAGGTATTGACTTGTTGGAGGAGGTATATCATCGGAGGCAGGCTTTGAAGTCACAGTGTTTTCTCTGCTTCCTATCTCGGGATTGGGATGGGAATTTTTAGCTGCTTTAGCACCATCTCTGCCTGACTGCTGCCATGCTTCCCAACCACATGGTGATAGACTCTAATCCCTCTGGAACTTTAGGCCCCAAACAAACTATTCTTTCTGTAAGTTACCTTGGCTGTGATGTTTTATCATACCAACAGAAACTTACACTCCTGTCTTAGTCCTAAATCACTCATTAAGAGAGGAATGAAAAACTCACTAGTTAATGTAAGAGTTGGTCCTTGTGTTTGTACTGCTTTATAATTTGATATGAAGTTTGCACTGCCAGTAGATAAATTGAGGTTACCTGCTCAGTATAAATGCCAGTTTAAACTTACCTTCTTTTCTGCTTTTCCCTTTTACAGACTAAAGATATTTGGGCATCTCAATAGAACATCATCTGTGGATGATGTTCCTAATGAACAATATTTGTTTTCCCATGAGAACTTCTCCTCGCACCCTTTCTCTGTGAGTTGGTTCCTGTCTTAGTCAGGGTTACTATTGCCGTGATGAAACACCATGACCAACGCGCAACTTGGGGTGGGGGGGTGGTTTATTTGGCTTATACTCCCACATCATTGCTCAGCTGGAAGAAAGTCAGGACAGAAATTCAAACAGGACAGGAATCTGTAGGCAGGAACTGATGCAAAGGCTATAGAGAGGGGCTGCTTATGGGCTTATTCCGCATGACTTTCTCAGCTTATTTTCTTATAGAATCTAATGTACCTACAAATATTCTCCATTCCACTGGTCCCCCAGATCAGTTCCTCTCCACCCACCAGGTCCCACTCAATATTTCTTGCAGCCACTTATGAAATAACCATTCTGAGGCTTAATAATAATTACATACTCTTTGGCCTATTAGCTCAGGCTTCTTGTTAACTAACTCTTATATCTTAAATTCACCCATTTCTATTATTTTATATTTTACCACAAGGCTCATGATTTGTTACTTGTTTCTTGGGCAGCTACATAGCATCTTCCTGTCCGTGCCTTCTTTCCTCCTCTGTCTCTGCTTGGATTTCCTGCCTTACTATATTCTGCTTTGCCATAGGCCAAAGCAGCTTCTTTTTTAACCAATGGTAATAAAACATATTCACTACATACAGGGGGGAATCCCACATAAAACCTAGGACCACCAACCCAGAGATGACCTCACCCACAATAGGCTGAGCCTTCCCTCATCAATCACTGAGAAAATATTCTACAGGTTTGCTTACAGCATGATCTTATAAAAGCATTTTCTCAGTTGAGGTTTGTTTCCCCCTTTCAGATGCCTCTAGTTTGTATCAAGTTGATATAAAACTAGCCGAAACTGTCCCTATATATTCATATAGAAATATTTATGTAATTGCTTATTTCTTTCTAAGCTTATGAAAATAGAATTCCTTAACAAATTTAATTAGCTAATTTGGAGCACCACCCAAAAGCAGGACAATATTGCAGGCCCATAAAATATATATCGTTATAAACATATAGATAGACAGATACAATTTAATTGTTTTCATCCTAAAATTTGAGCCCCAAATCCCACATTAAGAGAAGAATGCAGAACTCCTATTACCATAGTAGTTGTGAAAGACCCCTGGAGTGGGGATCCTCTCACTCAAGTCTCGGGATAATCGACCCCCCAGGAAGTCACAAGAGACCATCCGTCCTTGCTGCAATCACATGAGGTTTATTGACAGGACAGAAACCAATGCGCTGGTGCCAAAATTCATTTCCCATGCAGGGGTAGAGAGTTCAACCCCGAGTAGCTGGGATAGGGGGTATTTAGGGGAAGAAACCACAACCCAAAGGGGGTAGGGAGGGAGTCACTGGAAAATTCCAAAAATACCAGTAATCATTGGAAAATTCCAAAAATACCAGTGATAATCGCAAGGGGGTAACTCCCCATTTCTCAAGATTATAATCTAACTTTATCATCAGCTAGTTCCTGCAAGAGAGTCACTGAACCAGCTAACCTAGATTTTTGGTTCTTCTCTCCCTGCTAGATATTTGGCTTATTTTTCCTGCTAGATTTTTGGCTCTATTCTTTCTGCTAGAGGGGTCTGGATTTATCTGGGTCTTTCAGTTGGTCCTGACTTTGCATCACTTTATAATTTTATATAAATTTTCATCCCAGTAGACGGGATAAATTGAGGTTACCTGCCAAATATGAGTATTAAAACTTTCCACCAACGTCTGTATTTTTTTCTCTGCCTTGGCATATACCTTTATTAGAGATCTGAATGAAGGTTTCGAAGAGGGACTCAGGATGCATCAAATAGCTCCTTGGATAGTCTCTAGGCATGTATGACTCCTCAGCCTCTCTAATTGGAATCAAATTATCCTTTCAAGACCCAGATACTTGCTTTTAGGGTCTCAAGAGATATGAGGGGAAAGGGTGGACTCTTAGCTTCACACTGACCCTATGGAACTGGAGACTGGAACGGGAGGGGAAAGGTCTTAGAAAAACTATCCTGGGAGAGTTAACTGGACAAAGAAGCCATTGAAATTCCAAATTACCCTTAATTCAGCCATGCCAACAAAAATAAAATAGATAACTTCAGAGTGTTAGACCATCAGTGAGATTTGACGAAGTAGGGTTCCTGTTGAAGTTTGCAAGAGGGTAATAGGACCAAAAAGGGAGATCTGAAAGACCTTGAAACAAAACATCTATAATTAAAGCATGGACAGAGGAAAAATTCTACAGTTTCCCCTGTGCACTTCCTACTTGTTGCATGGACAAGCACTTTTGTAACTACTGTCTTTCATCCTTTCCAAAAGTCTGGAGCCCCAGGATATAAGCCTGACATTCAGCTATTGGAGGTACTGATAGTGTAAAAATGTCAGCCCACATCAGGGCTTTATCAGAAACTTGGGATCTCAGAGCTTCAGGCACATCTTGCTCCAGGACCTGTTTGTTTTCAAGAAGAAATTCCCATTTGTAGAATGAAGACTGACCTTACTCTTGGCTATTGGGAGAGAGGTTCTACCTCTGCCTCCAACTATCCCAGTAGCAGGACTACTTTACTATTAAAAGATCATAGAGTCATACCTGAGTTCATATCAGAGATATGATCCACAGTGGCCATGTAGATAGCATCACAGTAGGGCCTGGCTACCAGAAGACCATGTATGTGCTTGGGGGCTTGAAACATTGAGCTGGCTTTATTTCTGCAGAAAAGCCAGAACTAGGAATTTCATTAGATCACGTGGCCAGTGATTTAATCAGTTATACCTAAATAATAAAACCCCACTAAACACCTGCAAAACAAAACTAAGTGAACCCCTCTAGTTAGTGGACACAGTGATGTGCCCACAAGGTGACATACTCTACAAGGAGAGGACTTTTTCCAACCTTGGCCTACATGTCACTTCAGGCTGTCACTTAGTAGTCTTCAAAATGAAATTAGACATAAGGATGGTGCTGTTCTAAGTTCTGTGAATAAATCTAGAAAACAGTTACCTCGGGGCTGGAGAGATGGCTCAGAGGTTAAGAGCATTACCTGCTCTTCCAAAGGTCCTGAGTTCGATTCCCAGCAACCACATGGTGGCTCAAAGCATCTGCAATGGGGTCTGGTGCCCTCTTCTGGCCTGCAGGCATACATACAGACAAAATATTGTATACATAATAAATAAATAAAAAAAAACAGTTACCTCTACAAGTTCATCAAAACTCCTGAATTTGCAGCTTTGGGGAAATGTCAATGAACCAGGGATACCCTAAACTTGTGGCTTCCATCTGAACTTTAGGCAGCCTTTGGATAACTGAGTTCTTAATTTGTGGGGTTCCCACTCATGCTGTTTTCCAGGTGGTTAGTATCAGAAGTGAATTGCAGAACATCAGTGGGGTTGACACCATACCAACCCCTTCCTTTATCTGTTTTACATTCTTTCTTCAGAGAAAACCCCTGTGACTGAATGAAGCTAGGATTTTAGTGCATGTGGTTGGCAAGGCTCCATTAGAGTCAGCTTGTTTTTGAAAACTTAGCTTTGGCTGAGTGTTATATCTACTTTGATTTAGAACAGCCTCAGAATGTGTTTCAAACTATTTGGAGTCATCACCATGTTGGAAGCTTTTGGATGCTTTGGTGGAACTGTGCAAAGAAATATTAAATTATTCAAAACTTTACAGCAATTGAAGAAAGCCTGGCTCAAGTCAACTGAAAGTGAAGACTGTTACTTAAACTTCTGTATTGTAGACCAATGTGGTACTTATTCTTCATCTTATGCTTTGAGGATACATTGTAGAGGGTGTTTTTTTTACTGAACCCTCAGATGAGGCAAAGGCAGGTGAAAAAGATCTTAGCTGTTTCCTCAATTCAAGGAGCACCATTGATCTAAGCTTGAAGACAAGGTAGTGTGGACAGGGCCTTTGGTTTTAGTATAAACATCAGGGAAAAGTTTATCATAATGTTCCATAATTTCAGTTTTGGAAGGACGTGGGTCAAATGGAAAGTGTCAGGGGAGCTGGGTTCATGGATAGCACAATCTCTTAAGAGTAAAGGGAGTAAGAATAGCTAAGCATGGATCTGTAGCATCATTCCTAGAGACCCCAAAGAATCTAGGTACAGGAGAAAAAAAAACTCTCATTCAGAATATAGACTGTTCAGAGCTATGGCATACATATTCTTTTTCTTGTCTCCCATTTGCTACTTACTAAAAAAAAAAAATCACTGCTGAACAATGTAGCCAAGTATAATTTGGGTAAATATTTGTGACCATAAGAAACATCTTTAAATGAAGACACAAATACTTCTTGCCTTAACTCACCACCAAGGACCCCAGTCACAGACTTATCTTGGTCATAAGCAGCTCAGGGCTTTTTTTTTCCTCTTCTCCCCAGATCCCTGGCTCATCTCCAGTTCCAAGCATCAGCCAGCGAGGAAGAGAAGGGAGGTAGCTGGCTGCTTGTTTCCAGCTAACAGCAATGGAATTCCTTGGCCTGGACATAACAGTAATTCCCTGCCAGCTGGCTGTGTACCCTTCCTCTGGGAACTCAGTGAATCACACCTCCACAGTGCATTTGGCTCCTACAAGCCCGGGAGGGTTGGAGGCTTGCATCTGCCAACAGCAAGGAGCTGAGGCCCAATTTCTGAGCCTGGATCATGTCGGGCCCCTGGAATTTCTGAGTCCAGGAGGTTTCCCAGCTGCAGGGGAAGAGTGCTAATTCAGAAGCAGGGAGCGTTCAAGCTGGACCAGGCCGCTCTGCTCCTGGAGAACGTGCCCTCCCTGTCTCTCCTAGCAGCAAAGGGTCTCACAGGTAGGCAAAAAAGAAAGCACGGACATGGCTCCCACCTCTCCTCATTAATGACCTTGGAAAAGGTCTGTTTTGTAAGCTGGTAGGGCTTAGCAAAACACAAGAGTGGGCGAGAAATATAGCTACATGCTTATGTAGGGCTTTTATTTGAAATGGTTTGGAAAGTGAGGACCAAGAGGACCATGACTACTGAGATACACCTTGTATCCCCCTGCATGGGAAGTACACATTCCGAGACCGGAGCTTTTCCAAAAGCTGGGACTCAATCAAGTTTTAGCTGTATTTTCTTGTGAATCATTCTTTAGCTGGCCCTTGAGAAGGAAGCCCTATTAGATATAAGCAGTGTGGGAACCATCCTTACCACCCACAAACATCACTTTGGTCCCATTTGAAAAAAAAACCCAGCAGCCAGCCTCATGCCCTAAGCAAGGCCAACAGCTGAGATTAACTCAATGCTGCTCCTTGCGTGTATGGTTCACTCACTGGCCAGACCAAATCTCACTTCAGGTACCCATACAGCCTTCTCAAGCAGAAGGAGCAAGGCACAGGTGAGAAGGGTGGGCTGAGCCCCGCAGAGCTGTGGCAGGATGGGAAGCAGAACCGCCCAAGAGGAAAGCAGCTTTCTTAGAGTATCCCTGCAATGTGGGAGAAGTAACTTACAGGCACTGAATCACGGAATTATGCCCCAAGTTTTTTGCAGACTTAACTAGTTGTCTCTGGCCCTGTTCTTCCCAATGCTGCCATGCAGGAGGCAGGAGGCAGGCTGTATGGTTGTATGCTCTTCGGGCCTGCTGCCCTGCTTGCCTTTACAGGGAACTCAGCTTGAAGGGCACCCCCTTCACTCTGATCCCCATCAGTTCCTCTTTAGCCCCTACCCCTGGCCATCTGCCATCATTGCCAATGGTATTTTAAACACTTCTCCCAAAGAGTTAATAAGAAACAAATCTTGCCTGCCAGACCCACTGTTTCATGCTGTTTTCTACTGCTTTCAATTCCATCTTCACTCTCCATTCAATCCAAAGTTCCAGTTCAAGTCCAGTGGCCTTCCAGACACCTTGTGTGCTTTCTGTCCTCACAGGTCTAAGCTGCCTTTGCCACTACTCAACCGTGCTATCCAGGACATCTCTTGGAGCTGGCCAGAATCCCATAGCCCAGGACCAGTATGCTGTCTTAGGCATGCACATAGGTCTGATACTTTTTCTGCTTGCTTTAACACCAACTTATGCCTTTTGTTTGCTTCTTTTCTAGTGGCTAATTAAGAGTAAGTCCCTTGCAGCAGAGAAAGGGAGGAGAGGAAGGGAAGAATCAAAGGGAGGAGGAAGCAGAGAAAAAAAACAGAAACAAGAATAAGAAAACCCACTCTCTTAGGGCACACTCTGTACATAGCTGCCAAGTATGCATTTCTCCACCTTGGACTATGCGGTTATTTTTTATTTTTAGGAGATTTGTGTTTTCCTCTCATGATAATTACTTTGGTGGTGTTTGCTCTTCACATTGGGAACATGAAGTAATGTCTCAGCAC
Source organism: Microtus ochrogaster (assembly GCF_000317375.1). Classification (NCBI taxonomy): domain Eukaryota; kingdom Metazoa; phylum Chordata; class Mammalia; order Rodentia; family Cricetidae; genus Microtus; species Microtus ochrogaster. Next base: position 23,076,037 of record NW_004949100.1, on the reverse strand, counting down.
TGAGCGGCATCTTAGCAGCTTATGTGCAATGAAAGGTAGCATGCTGTTGGAACAAGCCACAGAATTCATCTTTGAATAATTTGTCATTCAAGTCCCTGCTCTGAATCTCCTTTTCAGCCATTTCTCTAAAAGGAAGAGATTTCCTGCATGGAGCCCAGTATCTCGATCCATGAATTTCTTGACCCAAATGCTGTTTCTAACCGTATTGACCTCTTCTTTCCCTCCTTTCTCACATCTCTCTTCTCCTCTGTCCAGTCTCACCACCGTGCCTTGCAGCTCTCTTGGGACCAAGGGTTACTGGGCTCTGGTGGGGACATGTTGTCTTGTCTGTTAAGGTTGGTTTTTGCATTGGTATCTAGGCATCTGGAGTGGTGATGATTGAGGTGATTCTCGGTGTTGCTATCTGGTCTTCTCTTTATTGGATGTTCCAGTCCTTGGATTCTAGGAAACTGTGGTGACCGTGGGTTCCCTGGTAGACAGTGCTTTCTGCAGTGGGTGGGTGGCAGAGACACTAGAGGTGGGCTAGGAAATAAGACAAAGAGGGGCTGTGGGAAAGGGCTAAGGGGATCGTGGCCATACCCAGAGGCGGAGTTCCCAGGGTATTGGAGGTATGGTGAGAAGGGCTCCTATTAAGCAGGTTGAAGACAAAGAATAATCTGGAGACACAGGCATGAAAGGTCTAGGGGGATGTCGGGTCTGTACTGAGAGTTGGCATCTCAGTGAATGGAACATGGGAGGAGGAGCACCTATAAGCATTTGTTACAGGGCCGGGGGTGGGAATAAGGATTGTAACGGACATCACCCAGTCCCAGCCTGGATTGACCACTGAATGTCCCAGGTAAAAAGCGTTCTAGGTATCAGGGGCTGACACAAGGAAACGGGAACAGGCTGAGAGGATCCACAGGAAGGACAAAGGGAACTAGCAACTCAGCTACAACCCTTGGAATCTAAACAGTCACCCGACTGCATGATAGGCTGACTCAACAGTGGCACAAACGTTGTGGGAGCAACCAAACACTTCTGACTGGACGTAAGGCTGGCTCTCCAAGGTGGAGCTATTCCCAACACTGCTAACACAGAACAGACAACTCCCATGCAACCCACCTTCCTCCTTTTTATTAGCAGCGCTTTCCTTTTTATTCTGGCAAGCTGGACGACACACATCTTTTTGAGCTGATAATTCCTATCTGGACAGAGGCTAAATTCATGCCTTCTTATTTCTTCCTGAATTTATTAGGACACCTTTTGCGAGAAGTCTAATTGTGAAAGCATCTTTTGGAGCAATGGGATTTTCTTAGGGATCAGGAAGGCATGCTGAGATTTCTGTGTGCCTGTGCTTTAAGGGGTGCTCTGATCCTATGACTTGGGATACCCAGTCAGCACCCTCAAGTTTTCCAGCAACAATAAATTGGCTGTTGGCTTCCAGGATGTGCTGTAGCATGATTAATTAAGAGACAGATACTGGGGTTCAACCTGAAGGTCAGAAAAGCAAAACAGACAGCCACTGGCTCTTACCTCTAACTCAGTCTAAAATCATGATCCTGTCTCTAAGGATCCTCAGAATGAAACTGTGTCTGAGAGCTGTTTCCTGCCATCTTATATTCCTCTTTAAGGCTGGGATTAAAGGTGTGCACCACTACCACCCAGTTTCCATGGCCAATTAGTGTGGCTCCTGGGATTAAAGATGTGTGTGACCACTGCCTGGTCTATAAGGCTGACCAGTGGAGCTTCCTTACTTTCTGACCTTCAGGCAAACTTTATTTATTAAAATACAAAAGAAGTATCACTCCAATGTGCTGCTACCGACAACACAGAATGAAGATCTCTGGTGGTAATGTGTAGAGCACTATGGATAACTGGCTAAAACAGCAAATGAGACAAATAGGTTTCTCTGACTGAACCTCGTCATCAAAAGGCACACAAAAGGATGCCTTCAGGGGCTGGAGAGATGGCTCAGTGGTTACCAGCACAGGCGTTTCTGCCAGAGAACTGGGGTTTGATTCTTAACACCTACACGCTGGTTCATGACTGAATGCAACTCAAGTTCCAGGGGATCTGATGCCCTCTTCTGGCCTCTGTGGGTTCCAGACATGCACATGGTGAACATATATGCAGGCAGAACACTCATACACATAGACTAAAATGGAAATTAAAGAAAAAATGTGTGCAGGATAAAGTAAATCACTATCATGGCAGACTTTTCCACTTGTGTTAGTATATCTCTAGGTAAAAGGACAGCATATAAAAGGGAGACAAGTTGTTAGGTGTGAAACCCCATCGTCCTTCCCGAGTTGAACAAAGCAGTGAAAATAAAAAAAACACAAGGACCATTCGCATGTTCTGTACAGCCCTGTGTATGTACACATCTCACACTGCCAGTGAACGAGCCGGCATTTTCATCTCCGTCTAGTGAGTGAATGCAGTAAATTCAACTTGTGTGATTCCTATTCTTGTCAACCTGACTACATCTGGAATTAACTAAAACCCAAATGACTGGACATGCCTGTGAGGAATTTTTAAGTTAAATTATTTGAAGTGGAAAGACATATTTCCAATCAGGATCCCCCCCTCAACCCCCAGTTCTTTTGAGGTGGGAAGATCCACCTTTATCTGGACACCTTCTGCTGCAGCCTCTATAAAGGGCATGGAAGAAGGAAGCTGTCTCTTGGGTAGCTCTTGCTCTTGCTAGCAAGTTTATTTCTTCACTGGCATTAGAGCCTACTTCTTTGGGATTCTGGAGTGTACTAATGACCAGCTGAGGCATCTAGCCTCATGGACTGAACAACTACTGGGTTCTTTAGCCTTCTGTGCATAGGAGCCATTGTTGGATTAACTAGCCCACAGCCTGTAAGCCATTCTAATAAATCACACACACACACCACACACACACACACACACACACACACACACACACACACACACACACACACATCATATACATTCTACAAGATCTTTTACTCTAGAGAACTCTTAATATAATTTGTATGTCTAATATGGATTCAACTATAGGCAGGGAAGTTCTCCAGAAAAAGTATTCTTTTTATTCTCATAGGGATTAAATGGAAGAAAACAAAAAGAATTCAGTAAAATATTTCAGTACAAAGTTTTTTATTGACACCGTAGAAACATTTTTATTTATTTATTTTTGTTTATTTTTTTTTCTTTGTTACAAAAGGACTAAGTGGTTCTGAAAGCCAAGGCAGAGTTCGTGTGTCTGGGTTGCCATTCCCGTGGCCTATGAGCACTGAGCAGCCACAGGCTTTTCCGAGGAAGGCCCAAGGCCATCACATACCAACTCTACACTACGGTACTTGAATATATTTACATGTGTTGTTCTTTAAAAAGGATTACACATTTTCTTCTTTAAAAATCTAAAAAAAGGTGGAGAAAAGAAACATAGTTTATCTTACACATTTGCAGGATATACAAGGGTAACTTGTCAGAGGAGAACATCCTCCTATCGGCTTCAAACAACACAGGAAATCAGTCACACGACAGTTCGGACCGCTACAATCCTGGGCTCGCTTCTTGTTAACACTGTCTGGACATGCAGCCTTGTAGTGCTGACTGGACAACAACAACTGGTCCTTCTCATTGACAAGAGAAACATAAAATAAGGCACGTACATCGTAAGAATCAAAACCCATGGCTCAGGACAAGCCAACATGTGAGAAGCAGGGAAGTGAGTTATTTAATTCTTTAAGAAAAAGGCATGAAAAACAAAACCCTTTTAACACAGACACTAAACGAGAGTACCATGTATGAGCCTGTACTTTCACTAAAAAGCAAAGGAGACACTAGCATCATCAACGTTGTCTCTTCTCCATGCAACAGCCAAAGAGCAGAAAGAGGTTGCGGACTGTGGGCAGGATTTGGACAGAAAATGCCATGCCTGCAGAGATCTCATGTCCCACAGGATAGTTTGAGTGACAAAAATGACCTTTCTTGGACTGGACTATCATGACAGATTATCTTGGGACAGAATACTTTCTACCACCACCACCCCCTATTTTGAACCTGTATCCTTCTAAAATTTTCATATTGAGAAAAGTCTGATAGAGTGGAAACCCTGGTTCTACAAATCTGAAGGCAACAGCTTAGAAAATAAGGGTGAAAAATGAATAATTAAAGAAAGAAGAAATAAAAGAGGCAGAACCAGAAGGGAAGGGTAGCAGCGGTGCTGGTCCTATGTGCTGCCTATCCCTCTAGGAAGGGCAGTCAATGTGGAAACCAGGACACTTGAGACTTCAAGGTCACTTGCAAGGATTCCACCTAGGCTCCTCTAGAGGAGGCAAGGGTGTGACAGGAATCAGGCAGGCTCCCCCTCCTTGCTGAGCAAAGAGGAGAATCCCGAGTCTCCTTTTCGGAAACTAAAATAGTAATAAAGGGATCGGGCCAAATTTATCGATAAGGCAAGCCAGGTAAGACCCAGACCAGAAAGTTTTGACCAGACAGAGAAACTCAGGGACTCCCTTAGTGGTTCTGGGAGGAGAAAACGACCTGCTAGAGAAACAGAGAGGTCTTGCTTTGCACCCCAGAACCCAGACCAGCAGTTCCCTCTGGCCTATGGTCTCCTTTGATTTACAAGAAGTCTCCTGGGAGAGGCCTGCAGAGTGTATAAATTGTTTTACTGGACCTGGGGACATCCAACAGAAAGCAAACTGGGTAGCTTAGCACCAAGTCCTAACCGAAAAAGCTTCCTCCCTGTTGGAATCTGCGCTCCAGTGATAAAACAGGCATGGGTAAAATTGGCTGGTGGGAACATTCTTCCTAGTCCCGAGCACTTCCTTGGCTTTCATCTTTCTACTCCTAACTTTAATGTAGGATTTAAGAGGAAAAGCCACACAACTGTGTCAAGAATCACTTGGGGAAAATTCAGTGTTGGGGCTGATGGGTTGACATTTCTTTTGCATGTAGATGATTATCTACATAGTTTTAAAGTAATATGCTGGATAATCTGTGTGCTCTGTGCACACACAAGTATGACTTTATGTGTCAGCTGCAAGTGAGGAGTGGCTGCACTGGGTAAATCTTTAAAATCTTCATCCACGGTAAGGACTAATGGTGTTTGGAATCCACATGACTACTAAATATCATCTTTCATGCTCTCCAATGCTAAAAATGGCTAAAGCAATTTAATCCCAATGTCAATGGATATGAATTTTGCCTTTTACAACTAAGTTTTACACATCTTTTAAAATAGGGCACTTAGAATAGACATACTCCCTTGTGATAGTGAAATTAATAAATGGTAATGATACATCCAGTCGTGGGGTGCTTACATACCTACTCAGAGCTACATATAATCAATTCTCAGTTATCTATGATAATGAAGACAACGGTGGGACCAATAGTCAATTATAGCAAGTCCACAAAACAGTTCTCAAGCTAAGTCTACCCAACTGTTTCCATCTATAATTGGCCTAACTTCTTACTAAGAGCTAAAAGAGTGGCTGTCTGCATATCCACGCCTGTCCACTCTCTCCTGGCAGTGCTAAATAATGCTGGATATTATAAAGGTCAAGGGGACGCAAAGGAGGTGACTGAGAACTGACCACATAGACATATGCACGGGATGCACACTTACAGAAGAACTGAACCCTCGAAAACTCTTTGAATGAAATGCAAACTATTTCATTTGTAGGATCCCCAAAATTTCCATTTTTGTGCAGCTGTTAAAAGTATGCCCTGAATTGAATCAAGGTGGGGAACACATAAAAACCTGCTGTTCATACTAACTATAGAGCACCCACAATCTTCAAACCCACCACTCATTCAATTCTTGTACTCAGTGTGGGAGCTAAACACACACATATACGCACATGTGCGTGCACATGCATGAACACACGAACACACACACACACACACACACACACACACACACACACACACACACAAGCAAGCCACTGAGTATTGTAAAGGAAAACTTTAAATGAGTGAACCTGCAACCCCCTGGTCACAGGTACATCACTTCTAGTTCCTGGGGTAGCAGAGAAGCAGGCCAGATCTTTGAATTTGAAGACTTCTCTTCTAGAAGAACATGCACATCACACATTTACATGGGTTCACTCGAAAGAGGGCAGGCTTACAGGTTTAAAAAGAAGAGAGGGTGATTTGAATGTCACAATACTGATTCAAAACTGAAATGGAAGACAGTTTCTCCCCTAGAATACCTTAGGGTTTTTTCAGAGTCCTTTTCCATAAAAGGAATATACTTGAAACACATCCCAGTCAGGTGAGATGAGATTGCTAAAATACATATAGAACTTAGAAAAAAAAAAAAAAAAGGTCCAAACAGAGTCAATGAAGTCGTTCAAGTTCTACCGTTTTACCTCTGCTTGCGGTCCTCCTTGCCTACTGCATAACTGCAAGGAACTTGCTTTCTTCTGCTAGGGAGGTCAGCAAAGAACTCATATCCCCGATAGCCATGTTGGTGGTACCCATGGACAGGGACGGGAATGGGAGGGATGCCCGTGGTGTGGTGAGACGGGAGGAGCTATGGGAAAGGTTCTGAATGATACTTGGGCTCAAGGCCCCTGACATTAGGCTGGTATGGTCCCCATCGTCTATGATGGCATCAAAATCGATCTGCACACCTTCTAGGTCATGACTATCAAAGCTGTCAACTGTGCTTGTCACTTGGTTAGCACCTGGGGAAAGTAACTCCGAGTTTTCAGTGTCAGTCCCCTGGAGCAGGCAGTTGGCATCTGAAAGGGAAAAGGAGGCAGCTTTCCGGTCTTGCTGACTGAAGCCCACGGTTTGGTCATAGAACTGACCAGAGTAATTCTGCACATTCGAGCAGAGCTGCTGGGCCTGCCCTTGTGCCTCCATCTTGATGCTGCTCACCCTGCTCGTCTGACTCACATCGCTGAGCTGTCCTTGTTGCAGGGTGAGGCTGCCCCTCGGCATTGCCTGGCGCCTGCTGCCCCCATAGCTGGCACAGGGCTGGTAGCCCCTGACCACTGCCATGCTCGATGGCTGGTTGCTGTTGTCCTGAGTCCCTGGCAGGCAGCTCTCTGTCCCTTGATAGATGTTGATATGTGAGGTAGGAGCGACCTGCCCTAGGATCTGCTGACCAGGGCGGCTGGTGCCCTGGTGTTGCATGCTGCTGCTGAGTAGCTGGTGGGCGATGTATCCCTGTCCCATCTGATCTTGGGTTTGTATGCCATTCACTGTGTTGCCAGCTAATTCATTTGGTGCTGAGGACAATCCAAAATCTAGCAGACCCCCGTTCTCTTGCAAGGTGTTGCCTTTCAGCTTGGACCCTTGGATCCCCGCACCGCAGGCACTGTCTAGCACGCTAGAAGCCAGTGGCTGCCTGCTGAGCTGGCTCCCATACTGCTGGGTCTTATAGGGCTGTTCGTGGAAAGCATTTCCATTGGCGCCAGGTCCATCCCCGCCGTGGATCACAAAGTGCTCTGGGCCATTGTAGGTACTGCCGTTCTCCCCGAGGGTCTGATATCCTCCGGCTGGGCCAGTCCCAGCCTTCCATGGATTCTGCGGGTGGACCACCATATTGTTGTATAACCCGAAGGCTCGAGCCTGCTGTACGGTAGGACGCTGACCACACTTCAGCTTAGAGGAAGACAGGTCAGAGCTTCCAGAACTGACCTCGTTCCACTGGATGGGCAAATCGGTTTTGCTGCCCTCAGAGCAGGGCTGCTCCAGAGCCGGGTACTGCTGGCCAACATGGCTGTCTGGCAGCCCTGGTAGGTCCAAGTCCTCTGGCCCATGGGCTACTTTGCTATCTTCAGAGATGGCACTCTGTAACTGTTGCCCATACCCTGTTTGGTTCTGGGAATTTAAATACTGTACCACGTCATCTGGCAGGAAATCTTCATCATTCAAGTTGGCATCAGCATCCATGGTCAGGGCCTCCAGGGCAACATTTTCTGTGATACTGGGAGGACAAGGAGATGCTTGGAAGTACCGGGGCTGCTGGCTGCTCTCTGGCCGGGTATAATTTTGCAGCACTAGGCCACGCTTTTCTATCGACGGAGGCAAACTTGGAGGATTGAAGCTGTTGAGGCTGCTGAAGCGTTGAACCCTGGGAAGTGACATGTTCTCGGAGACTGTCCTGACAGGGTCGCTGGCTCTCCTTACACTGTTTGCTAGCGCATCGTGAGGCAGCAGGTGACGCCGGCTGTATGCTTGGCCCCCTCCATCACTGCACCTCCGAGGAGGATGGACTGGAGGCAGGGTCACCCCTGAGTCCCTGCCTTCCCCAAGCAAGGCCATCCTGGTCTTCAGGCTCAGCCTTTCCATGTGGGGCAGGGGCGTAGGTGGTGGACCGCCAGTGGCAGCAGCGTACTTGGCCTTGAGGCGGTACTGCTGCACAGGCGTGAGGCTGAGCAGACTGGGCAGTCCATCACCCTGGCTGGCCTCGCTGGACCTCCGTGAGGCATCTGTGGAGATAGGGTCGTAAGAGTCAGCCACACTCACGTTCTGGGGTCGCCCTTCAGCCTGTGATGCCTCACTGGACCTGCGGCTGGAAAAGCAGGGGGAGATGCCTGAGGATCTGCGGCTGCTCAAGTAGGCAGAGCTGATGGTGCTGGTGTTGCTGTCCCTCCTGTTGAGTGTGTTCAGCACCGTGAAGTCTACACCAGACAGGTCACTTCTGCTCGGGAGAAGGGTCCCAGGCCCACCTGAACTATAGTTGTTATTGGACTGTGTGCCTGGAGGGAGGTACAGAGGGAGGAGAGGAAAAGAGACGTACAGTTAAGAATGTCTTAAATTAGGTGCGACATTTCCCCCAAGCATTCGACTAGCTTGTATTTCCTTGAACTGGGCAAACAGATCAAATTCTCTTGGTTTTATGTTTTGGAAACTAGAGTTGGGCACTAACCACAAATGCACCTATTGCTGAGTTTTTTTTTTTTTTTCTTGTCCCGCTGGAATTCGTACAGTTACAATTTCTCTATCAAAATCTGAGTCCAGCGGGGTGGTGGAGGTGCACGCCTTTAATGCCACCACTCGGGAGGCAGAGGCAGGCTGGTCTACAGAGCAAGTTCCAGGGCAGGATCTATGTGAGTTCGAGGCCAGCCTGGTCTACAGAGCAAGTTCCAGAGCAGGCTCCAAAGCCACACAGGGAAACCCTGTCTTGCAAAACAAAACAAAAAAACCCAAAAAACAAAAACAACAGCAACAAACCCCCCCAAAAAATAAAAAAAAATCCTTTACATTTTTAATTCCAGTATTACTCTGTTATTATTTCCAAAATATGGACCATCCAGCAAAGCAATGTAAATGGTTCAACATTAACACAGATAGGATCTAGCGTAAGTTTAGGATCTGTGAAGAAAGTAACACATATAAAACTAAGGGCTCCAGGTCCTCTCGGCATGTGCTGGCCACACATAAAGGAAAAGAACCGTCTCATGCGGACAGACATGTGGTCTAAGGTGGAACTTACCATTCCCTATGAGAGGAGACACCGCAGGGGCTTTGGAAGGTAGAATAGGGTTCAGTCTTGGAAACATTCCATTCACTTGTTTTAGCCTTTCAAGTTTGATGTGCTCCATCCATTTGGTCCCTGCCGGGTTTCTCCTGGCTTGCAAAGCAAGGGCTGTGGTTGCCGTGGAAATGGTCGAGTCCATGATTGGGGTTTCATCAATGGCACTGAGGTCGGCTACACTACCTCCATCCGTCAGAGGAAGCTCGAGCCCACTGTTGGAATAGTTGCTGATGGGGGACTGTTGGCTGCTGCATGAAGACTGACCACCAGGGCTTGGCTGAGATGTCTATGGGGCCAAGGAAGAAGGAACAACATGATATCAGGAACGGTAGAGGAAAGGAAGCCAAAATGACAGCTCATGCAAGCCAAGACCTCCATGTTATCAGTGGGTTAAATGAGAAGAAAAAATTATGTGCTGGTGGATGAAGTAGCCTTTGGGCCAAGATGATAATGGCCCACCAGGCTGATGCACCAGGGAGGTGATGGATGGTAGAAGATGCTAGATGAGATGTGATCATGGTTATCAGCCATGGGATCCTGTTCCAAATGTCAACTGTGCAGACATATTTCCTCATTTTCAACTCTATCTCCGGGACAGTATTTTTGGGCAAATTTTATCACCACCCACCACAGCAGTTTCTTTAGTAGATAATGGAATCAATTATTAAGGGCTGTTACTGGAAATTAATGTAAATCTCAGAGAGCACCTAAGCATAAAGATCTGATAAAGTTAAAGATGAGGTAAGATGCTTTAGTATTTATTGTTTCAATGGGTTTCATCACACATACAGGGGATGCTCCATAGGGCACATTATCTCCTTCCAACAAGGGTCCTCTAGACTCTTCAGAGTGGGTTTTCAAATTATTCTATCTTTTTCCTCCCTGCCATATTCTCCTGATATTATAGACCTTCAGGCAGGGCTCGGTCAAGGCCGCTGTAATAAGTAAATCATCAATCACTGTGCTTCTGTCATACTCAGAAGGGAAGAAAGGCTGCAATGGATAGTGGTCCTGAGTTTATATAATGATTTTACTGATTCCTCTCTTAGTGTGTTCTCCAAATCCTAACCAAGTGGACATTGAAAGGAAATTATGTAACTATTCGAAACTTAATCTGACTGACTAGTCTCATACAAAGAAAGTCCATGCCAGGGCTTCCGGGATAGCAGGTGAAAAGCCTGAGCATCTCAGGGTCTGGGAAGCACCATGAGAATAGAGCTATAGCACACAGCATAGTTGGTACACTGCACAACCATCTATGTAAGGCTGCTTCACATCTTTGTGAGAACAAGAAAAGTAATGTTCAGAGAAGTTCAGTGGCCAGTGAAAATCACAAAGTTTAGACTCCCCCAAATGGCTCATCTGTGCTCCTGCAGTACCCTCTCAGGGATCCGATAAAAACTGGAGCCACTAACAGCAAGTCAAAGACTCACTCAGGTATTCTCAGGTGCGTTGTACAATGCTGTGAAGAAGGTAATCATTCAGGTAACTCTCTCTCTCTGGGGATCCCTTTAGCTTTATTTATTGCTTTCACAGCATATAAATCTGAGCAAATACATACTTTCTTAGCAACGCCACATGATACAGTAACTTCACCCTGGGCAACCAAGTAGAGCTAAGAAGATATGGAAATCTGATCACAAGTATGCAAATTTTTGCTCAAGTTTTTTGCCTCAGAAAAGTCTTGAGGCACCAACTCTTCTTATGGTACTGAGAGTTTTTACAGCTTTGGGTAACTTATTCTTTGGCAGTACAGACAAGAGTATATAAGTACATGGCTCTGTGGATAGGAGTATGCTCACACACTTCCAGAGAGCATGTAAAAGGCCAGGGCACTACTTATATGCACTCTGACAACTGAATGGAGGTAAAGTTGCTAATAAATTTATCTAAGTCTTCTTCAAATTAAACAGTATAAGTCTGGTCTCACACTTGAATTTATGCTATTCAGGACAGCAATTAAGCAGACTTTGGGAACAACTGCTTAGTTGGCCCAGTGTGATTTATTATGAAAAATAATAAATAATAGGAAAAAGTAACCATGAGTTTCATCATCTGACTTCCCATTTTCACATGCTATGGTCAAAGGCACAGAGCTGAGTAATGTTCACTAATGATAGAACAAAGCCGTAAGAACGAAAGAAAAACGAAATGGGAAGAAAACTTGCATGTTAAAATGAAAACAAAACAAAACAAAAAAGAATAGAGAAGCCAAAATTCCCTCACCTTATTACCCACTGTCCTTAGGAAGTGAGAACAAGACATTTGGGAGCAATAGACAGAAGAGGTGTTGCATTAATAAGAAAAAAGAAGAAAGAATTTAATTTATAGCATGATAACCAAATTAAAGACATGTTTCAAAAGAAATAATATTAGAAATGTAACACAATGTTCTTTAATAAATGTCTACGAAGGCACCTGGTATTTTTAAATGTGTGTATGTACACACAGCATCTATCATGGATGTGCCACCCCATAGTTTACCTTGAGGAACTTCAATTTTGTCACCTGTAAATATGCGGTGTAGTCTTTATCTCTTCGAGTACGAGTCTTACAATTTGTTTGTAAATGTTCACATGTCAAGTCATTTTGAGATAAACTGCTATAAATAGTTACTTAGCAGTGGGAGGTATTGTGGTTTGAGGTGACATAGAAACCATCTCCACTGTTACCAACCTGCACTGTAATGCCTAATACTAGAGCTGCTGACACAGGTGACACAGGAGGGGCAGCTCAGACCCAAAATAACCACACAGAAACTATATTATTTAAAACACCGCTTGGCCCATTAGCTCTAGCTTCTTATTGGCTAACACGTATATTTTAATTTAACCCATTTCTAGGGATCTGTGTATTGCCATGTGGCTGTGGCTCATCGGATAAAGTTCCCAGCCTCTGTCTCAGGCAGGGCTACATGGCTTCTCCCTAACTCCTCCTTCTTTCTCGCAGCATTCAGTTTAGTTCTCCCCCCCCCCACCTCTATTCCCTGCACAGTTTCTTTATTAGCCAATGGAATTCACATCATACAGAGGGAAATCCCACATCAGTCACCCACTAATTTTGCCCTTGGCCTCGTAACCCTTTGCTCTAGCAAGTTCCACAACTGGCACCTCTCCTCTCCCTCCCCTTTCCAGGATTCACTTGCTCCCCCTGGTCTGAGCGCGGAACTCTGTCCTCATGGCTTCTGCCCTCAGAGCCCACTGGCAATTCTCCTTCTCTAGAAGGCTTTTATGTGTCTATGCCCCATCATCTGAATTGCACTTGTCTTTCAATCTATGTACCCCACTGAACTGTACGCAAGCCTCCAAAGAACATCTCCTTCAGCGTATTCACTCTGGGGTCACTAGGGCAAGGAAGACAGAAAACATATTTGTAGAAAGGCTTATTAAGGAATGATTTTCTATAGAGTAGCCACATGGAGGAGACTGCCAGCCATGTCTGTCTGCCACAAGTGGGACAGCTCCAGAGGAGTTTTGACAGTCAGGTAGGAATCTTAGAAACTCCTTCTGAGCAAAGTTATTGTCTAAGCAGATTAGCTTCAAGAGAGCAATCTCAATCACTGGGCTCCTGACCCTCAAATCACAGGGGCAAGATACAATAAAGAGGGGCTGTGTTGTCCCCTGACACGCTCAGTTGGATTTTTCTCAATGAGCCTGATCAGCTCTGGGAGAACAGGAGAGTGAATGACATACCATGGGCTTCTCGGCCTTGACCGTCTTCACCTGGAGGCATTCTTCCCGCTTTGAGGTAGTGTTGCTCAACTCCTTCTGCTCACCAAAGGCTCCCTGAGTCGGCCGGCCGGGGGACCGGGACTGTGAGTGGCTGCCAGAATCTCTCGGCGGCGGAGGCCGAGGGTGCATGTCTCCACGTTGCTTCTTGGTGACATGAGCCTCGGGACCATGTACAGTCTTCACATGTTTCCGGAGAGAGCTGGGGTCTGTGTAACGCTTGGTGCAGCCGGGGATTTTGCATACATAGGGTTTCTATCAAATGCCACAAAAAATGAATTGTCGACGGATGGTTATAAAAAGCGATTACGACTTAGTAGTTGTTCATTACAATTCTAATTCTTTCAAAACCACTTCTAGAGCATTCAGACACCTTTCAGGTCTAACGACTTAGAAAGGCTATTTGGACGGTGCTCGGTGTCCATAGAATCTAGCTTAATAGGGTATTCTTTCAGGGAGCCACGAAAGCGGTAAAAGTGTATAAATTGCCTTTACATTGTTGGAAGCGTTTATGCTCAGGGAGGAAGTATCACGGCTCTCCATCTATTGATGAGGATAATGGCAGGAGGCTTACAAGAAGATGGTATCAGGACAATTTTATACATCTTGCAGGAGACAGTTTGTATGAAAAATTTTTTTTTTTATCTTATCTTGGTTCTGAGATCTAACATTTTTTTTTTTTTGCTTGGCAAATGTGCTATTTGTACACAGGTATTATAATAATAAGACATAAAATCAAATGCCCAGAGCTGTCCTCATGCTGTTTCACTAATATGTGCTCCTTTGGGTAGCATCACAACTCTTTGGTGTTCAGAGCTAAAAATGCCCAAAATTTTAGAACCTGGTCTCTAAAGATGCAGCCTCATTATAGACCATTCGCACACCCTTTCCACACGTTTCTCAGGGCTGGGGAATGGTTTACAGAAAACCAGGACTTCCAGTCTGCTCTTCTGACTTTCCACATCTGCACATGATGTAACTATTTCATGTTAGTTGGTGATCATGCCTCCTGATATAGTTACAAACACGGGATGTTTATAACTAAATATTCATATAGATCACAGAACTCTTCCTTTGTTCTGTACCAGTGCCAGACTTCCAAAATGATACAATTATGGGGTGTTGCTATGACTGAAGTCAGCTCTGCCTGCCCAAGGGCTCTATGTACACGAACTCAACCGGTTTCAGACGGAACACTAAATTCACACCCGTAGTGTGAAAATCTTACACTTGTAATGCTCACGAACAGATACTTTTCTTCCTGTTGCTATTCCCTAAACAACAGAGCAACTATTTATGCGGCATTTACACCGTATTGGGCATTAGAAGTAATCTAAAATGAGAGCTTATTTATGAATATTGCAGCATTTTAGTGAAGCGGCCTGTACATTCTCTGATTCGGATGTATGTAGGGGTCCTGGGCATGATCTCCTGCTGAATGCCATGAAGGCCCTATGTACCTCCCTCTCTGTGTACCAGAACGAAAGCTAGTATATAAGAAATCATCATAAAAGCATGATTAAAATAATGTATCTCTAATCCTTGATAAAGACCCTGTCTTGTAGAATGCATGTCTAAAAGATGACCCTTTTCCACTAAAAGCCCAAGGCCAGACTGAGTGCTGAGATTTTGTAATGTAGAGAAGTGAAGATTTCGAACATTATCCTGAGAGACTTCACCTGCGAATGTAAGATTCAGTTGGGCAGAACTGATTCCATTAACTATAAATTATGTCTACTCAGGAGCTCTGCGATTGCCGCATATACATGATGAAACGAAAGTACAGGATTCCATGCATTAGGGCCAGAAGAATGGCTCTGACAGTCAGTGCCATTACCTTTAGGTGTTTGTGCATCAACCCTGTGCTTGCTCAGGGCACCGATGGGACAGGCTGTTCCATCAGCAGAGTGCATGAGGTAGATATGTGGGCACGGGAGAGAGGCACATGGAGGAGGCACAGGAAATACTGGAAGAGCTGCTCTTCCTAGACACACATGCATGTGAATATCAAGACTAGTCTGGAAATGAGGACAGGCTGATGTGCAATGACCATGGAGAAGTTCGTCAGAACGAGCATTTTCAAGAGCAATGACGCCCATCAGCACGCCTGTAACCATGTACCCCTGCATATGAACATGACGTTAGTTATCTACGGAAATCCACAAGAACACGGATTCTGGAAGTTTATGCTTTAAAATGAAATCCGTAAACACAACTGTGTAGTCGAACCTTGAAATTAGGTGATAGCGATGAAATGCAATGACGGCCATGACAAATGGCAGACTTGCTGAGCGGTCTGCTTTTCATGTCCTGGGTTTTTAACTTCTGACATGATTGCTACCATTTTGTCTTGCACACTCAGGTACCATTGGAGAGGTGTCAATGCATTTTCTCCTGACTACAGAATTTATTTATTTATTTACCTACTTATTTATTTTTAATAAAAAGACAAGTTTTTCTTTACAGCCCACATTAGCCTTAGCCTACCAGGTGCTGCGATTATAGGGTTAAGCCACTTCCCAGCTAGATTTTTCTTACCAAACATCAAATGAGTCCTACTATATGCAAGATTCCCTGTACACAAAGATATGTAATCTTGATAAATACAATAATCTCTCATTTAATGTTTTATAAGCTCTATACAGAATCTTCTTTCCTGGCAGGGAAAAAAAATCACACCATGCAATTATTTACAGTATAAAGTGTGATACCTAAAAGATGCAATGAAGACTCCTCTTTTGGTTGGGATGATGAGGGGTCAGTTGTTAAAATCTGTGTTTAACTCCCAGCTCATGGGTACATAAGGTGCTTGCAACTGTGCATGACCCAAAGTAAGCACCTGCTCAATGGAGCCGTCATTATGAGGAAGCACTTTAGTTAGGTCTTGAAAATGGAGAGTTAAGATTTTGATGAATAAAAACAGGGACAAGGAGACACCAAAATGAAGGGTCGCTAGCAAAGGTTCTGCTCAGGAGAAGTCAGACTTGAGCATGGACATAAACGTAGCTTCAGGAAGAATGTAAATCACATGACCTGGATGGGGAGTCCTTCCAGAGGTCACTGCTACATAGCCCCTGAAGACACAAGGACCAAGTCAGGGACAGAGATGTGCTGTGATCGCTTTCACGTATGGGAATTACTCCCTGGGTCGACCCTGTTGAATTCTTTGCTATACCTAGCATGGCAAAAGTGCTCGATACATAACTAGCTATCAATCTATGCTCAGCAAAAAGATGAAGGCACAAGAGAATAAGTCAATGCAAGTGAGTATCGGGGCTTGTCTAGGATGGGCGACTGCAAGAGCCTGGGTTTCCAGCTCAAGTCTAACCCTGCAGATGTGAAACTGCCCCGTACTCATACTCAAAGCCAAATCGGGAACCATTTTTTTTTATTTTAAGCATTTATCAGTAATCTGGGGCTAATTACCTAAGAATAATAGCAATACAATAAATCAACTACTACGATGAGGCTTCGCTCCCTGTGTCTTAAATACCTGCCTTACGTATCAGCTGGGCCACTAAGACTATCTTCCAAAAGCCTCTGGGATCTAGAATGGAATCTAAAGTCTATACGCTTTATTTACGCTGTTTGCTTCCCGGAAATAAGTTTAGAACGATGCGCGTGACGATACCTCTGTCTCCAAGACAGAGTGTGAGCTTTCAGCAGTGAGCTCTCACCTGCTGGTGGGATGCCTCTGAGTCTATTTAGTCAGAGTCCAACTTTGCATGGATTTGGGCTTCCATGGCCAAGCAGGCAGGCTGATTTACAAGTTAAATGCTACTACTGTCTGGCCAGTAGGTGGCAGTTCCAAGCAACAGGAAACTAAATTCCCAAAGGGTTTTTTTTATAAAATTTCCTCTTCATCTGCATCAAGGTCCACACAGGGTCCATGCCTGAGGCCCCAAATGTTCACTTGCAGGGTCAGAGCCCACTCATAGTGAGAACAGCCCGGAGAAAATAAAACAGAGCACACCTCCTTTACCATGTGTATTCCACAAGAAGGCTCATTGTTTCTGCCTGGAGCCCTGGAGCCTTGGAGGAGGCTTACCTCATTGGAATGCGTTCTGTTTTGGTGCTTGGCCCGATCTGAAGCATTGGAGAAAGCCTTGTTGCAGCCCTCGTGCTCACAGACGTATGGCTTCTCTCCAGTGTGGGATCTCAAGTGCGTTTTCAGGTTTTCTAGTCTCGAGTAGGCTTTTGTGCAACCTTCAAACTGAGGACAACAGGTAAATCTGGACCACTCTACACAATAGCAGCTGCAGCTAGTGCTTAACCCCCTATCCAAGTGGATAAAAACTTGACCTTTCAAGGGTCAGCAGCTTTTCAAAACTGTGGAACAAAAACTCCACTAAACTCTGCATTTATTGGGATTCAGATGTGGCTTGGGGCCTTGAAGACAAAGCATTGTCAGTGCCTGTAAAACTCCTGAAGGCTTTTTTTTCTTTCCTATTTTTTTTTAATAGACAGCTCAATGTGGACAATGAATTTCATTATCTGTTCATTGATCTCCTCCAATTCCCACTGATTTCAGATTCAGCACAAAGTTCATTAATATGGCTTTGTGTCTATACAAAGCCATGGAATTTGATCATGTTTGTAAAGGGCCTTTAAGATGTAAAGTACCAGGGCTGTGCAGTGCTCAGAGCACCTCCTGAGAGAAAGTGCGGCCCACTCCAGAGGCTTACACTCTATTCCTGAGACTGAGCAAGGAGGAAGAATTCAGAGCCAAGGGCAGCTGGATATGCATTACTCGAAGGCTTGGGATGAGAAGCGGCTTGAGTTTTCTCAAATTTTAGAATATATACATCCACATTTTGAGACACCACAGAGACAGACAATGCACTCATTTATGTTTTATATATACCATATGCAACCGACTAATAATAATGTGGTACAATAGTTTCAGTGCACCTGTGTGGTGACTGCAAGTGGCTGCAAATGTTGTAAGTGGGGCCTTTTACCTGGAACATTATGTTAGCATCCAGACCTTATAAGTAGGACTGAAGTGTTCTCCCATGAGCTACATCCCAAACCTATTATCTTGAGTTTTGTTTTCGATAAAGAATGCTCAATTTAGGGCCTTTAAAATGGGTTAAAGTGCATGCTGTGTACACCTGACTACATGAGTTTGATACCCGAAGCCCATATAAGAAAGAGTACAAGGAGAGAATCAGCTCCACTACATACACAGATAATGAATTAAACTGAAAAACACATCAACGCTGTGCTTTGTCCTGTAGTGTGCAGAACTGGTGGGGGGAGGGGGCATACGGCAGACACAGAAGCCATGAGCACAAGAAGCCAGCCACCTTATGCCCACTTGCCACAATGCAGAGATGTCCTGTCTAAAGCTCAGCTTCGGGACACTTGACATAGACAGTGCGCCATCTCTCTCCTCACTACCGCCTAAACTACCCTTGCAGGACCTGGGGTCATCAGCCTGCAGAACCCGAGGATACTACAGAAGACCTGCAGAGGGAAGCGTCACACTCGCCTGTGTGAGGGGACACTGAGGATGCACAAGCGTGTACTCACTGTGCACTTGTGAGGCTTCTCGCCCGTATGTCTTCTCATGTGCACAACCAGCATGTACTGGGCTTTGAAGGGTTTCTGCTCTCTTGAACAATCAAGCCAACGACACACAAACTCCTTCTTTTCGCCATGAATGTGGTCATTGTTGATATGCTGAGGTTGAGGAAAAGAGAAAGAAAATCAGAGCGTATTAGTCCATTCTCAACGCCACAAAAGAAAGTGAAACAGTGTTCAACTTTTTAAGCCTCGAAGACACATGAACAGCTTCACGACATCACAATTTAAAAAACATCGAGTACATATATTTTTAAGATAGACTTGCTGATGCTAACTGAGTAGCCAGTTTGGGCAACACTACTGTAGGCTTGGCATCCAGAAAAATTACTTGATACTGAAATCTGAAAAGCACAGGTTCAAGCCTGAGTTGCACACCGTGTGTGTAAAACAGGGTGAGCTGCTCTGTGCCCTCTGTTCTCCACTGGTCCTCTGCACAGGAGTGTGGCTGTTCTTTCACTTATGTACATGTATGTGTAAGGACCAGGAACACACATGCTCCGGGATTCCATAACAAGGCCTAAGAAAAAAGAGCATTGGCTGAGACGGGGACAATCTCTTCCTGAAAAATAAGCACAGAGAACCAGGCGCTAGGGAAGACAGTCTGTGACAGTCGCCCGATGACTTGTCGTTTCTCAGCCATTTTTTCCATCCCCCTGTAGAATTAATATTAATAGGGTAAGTTTTTTCTCAGATTATTATGTCCATGGCTGTTTCCTTTGCTCATATGTGTGCATACTCTGTGGGTGCCTGGTATCTGAAGATCAGAGAGAAAACCAGGTCTGTTGTGGGGCTGAGAACCAAAGAATTCGGGTCCTCTGTAAGAACCACAATGCTAGTGGTTCCCTTCCTAATGCTCTAACCCTTTAATATGGTTCCTTTTGTGGTGAACCCCAATCAAGGCTTTAAGGCCAGCTCTAATCTACATCTTTAGAAGGATATGTAGCCAGGTAGCGGTAATGCACACCTTTAATCCCAGCACTTTGGGAAGCAGAGGCGGGTGGATCTCCGCGAGTTCAAGGCCAGCCTGGTCTACAAAGCAAGTTCTAGGATAGCCAGGACTGTTACACAGAGAAACCATGTCTCAAAAAAAAAAAAAAAAAGTAAATAATAGAAGGACATCTGAAGTGCCTTCTGACAGGGGACATGAAAAACCTACAACAATATCTGCTGAGGTGTAAGGGAGCTCTCCAGATACAACCACACTGGACTTACCTGAAGTGCCAGTGGCACACGCTGGCAGTGCCAGGACTTGGGAGCCTGAGTGGAAACACTGCCAATTGAAAACTAGACTAGATCACACAGCGAGGCCTTAATTCAACACCACAATGAATTAAGTCGTTCTTTAGTAGGTTTAGTACACGACTCAAATGTCCAGTTCTAGACTACCAGGGAGATTTTTATCCTGTTTTTATTCTCTGGCCAAGCTATGTTGTATTTGCCTCATTTTAAGGCTACCAAGTACACATTTTCAAATAAACAGATATGCATCTTTTGGAATTCATCTAGTAATTACAGTTCTCATGAGTTCTGTTGGAGTGGCGACACAACATTTGATATGTGCCTCTGACTGCTCCAGCTTGGAGACCTAATGGTAATTTTCTGCCACCAGAATGGGGCCTTTTTGATTATTCTTCTAGGTAGCTGATTGCCTGAGGATAGAAAAATTTGCATGGAAAAAATAGTTTTCTGTGTTGTTTCTAGAAGTTAGAGCTGGATAAAGGCAGAGAAGTCACTGCCTTCCTTTCCTTGAGCAGGGGTTGAACACATGACGAACTGCCAACACTGAGCAGCACGGGACAGTACACACGGAGACAATCTTATCATGTGGGACAGTGTGCAGAAGACCAGTGTGACAGCAGAACTGTTTTCCTGCTGGACTTCCTATCATCGACCTAGGAGCGGTATCCTAGACATTATAGCTGTGCACGTAACCCACGAAGATGTGCATCCTGCAAGAGACAGTCTAGTCAATCACACTGGCCTGCAAACTGCCGAGGACGATCGCAGGGTGTGGCCCAAAGACTTCTGAAATAAAGTCTTTCCGAGAGAAAAATAGACTAGTACATAGGACTGCAACATGAAATTGCTATTGTTTCAGTTTTCTCCAGTTACTGGAAATTAACAAATTGACTCTTGTCATAAAATTCAGGGAAAGAAGGTGGGGGACATGGGAGGAAGAAAAGCAATGGAGGGAGGCAGGTGAAATACAGAGAGAGGAAAGACTGCCACTGGAACAGGCTCTAAGTTTCATATACTCATCCACAGACTGTGTCCTGGTGCTTGGCAGTTATACAGTGTTTGCTGAGTTTACCTGATCTATGCATAAAGAAAACAGTACGAGCAAAAGGCGCTGCCCTGAACACTTGTTTATCTTAAAGCAGCTCGGCTTCACCTGGTATTTGATGCATAGTATTTTGTTACAATTACTCTTAAGAATTAAAAAAAGATCTTAAAGACACCCAGGCATGGTCTACTCTTTCCCGGGGGGAAGCCAAGGGATACAGAGATGGCAATGACTTTGCCCTCGCATGCCTTCAGGGTGGTGTGCAGTAAGCCTTCTGCAGCAGGCCCAGAGATGGGGACCGAGGCAGACATAATTCCCGCCCTAAGGAAATTACAGTCTCCTGGAGGAAAACAGGTAATAACTTAAATTACTGTATAATTACAGCTGTGATAAGCATTATGAAGGGAAAGAATGGGTTTCATAAAAACACATAACGGGTCTGAGATCAGTGCGCCACATCAGGGATCAGGGGTCAGTTCAAATGAAACCGCATTGAAAACAGAACCTGAAGGCTGAATGAAGCCCCTCTAGTGTGCAGGTCAGGCTGAGCATGGAGACAGGGGGAAGCCTACGGCAGACAAACGACACAGAAGCGCTCACTGCAGGTTATATCTTGATGTCTTTGAGGATGGTGGTGACCTCCACCGACAGGAGCTTCCCATGGGTTATTGGGGACACTGCTGAGATGGTCAGGCATGGTCTAGCTGGCCAGGGCTTACAAAAATAAATAAATAAAAAAGCAACAGGCTTTTTCAAGTCTCCAGCAAGGTTGCGGGGCTGTACCCAAACAACACAGGCCTTGCATGCCTACCCCCATAGAGGATAAAATAACTGGAACCGCTCAAGGAGCCACCTGAGCAGCGGCGGGGGTGCCAAGTGTGGGTGAAGGATAATGAATGCTCACCTTCCTCTGTCCTGCTGACCCATCAGAACCGTCCATGAGCCGTCTCCTGAGGCAACCTGGGACCTAGCACTTTTGTATGACGTGAAAGAGCAAGGAAAACAGCCGTCTAGCTCCCCATAGACATTCCCTGCAGGTGACAGGGAGAGGATGGCTCTGGAATGGGTCTAAGCTGGACACGCTAGGTACTGAAAGTGGCCAGGAAGTTAAGAATCTGTATACAATAGCATGGAGAGCTTTGTCTCTGAGCAGGGAGACCCAGCAGCAAGCAAAGGAGTACAGTTGTAGGGAACGGCAACTATGTGCTTGCTTAGTCTGAGGGGCATGCCCAACTGAGCATGCTGTCATCTCTATATGGGAGGGGCAAGGACGATTTGTGCTGGCTAATTAAAACTCCAAATTCTGCAAGACTAGCTTCTTGGGATTGTCTCCTTACCCCAGTCTCAATATGTTTTATAATATTTCTGAAACTGTTCTTAAATTCAAACTTAATAGATTACACTTTGTGAGTGTGTGTGTGTGTGTGTGTGTGTGTGTGTAAGAAATTCCAACCATCTATGAGGAAAGTGAACAGACTCTTCTCAGAAGGCGTAGTCAGTTACCATAAAGAAATAAAGAGGCATCTCTCTGACCATGTAAGATTTTCAAATGTGTTTAACACTTTGGAGGTTTTAAAGATCTAGGAATTAATTATTAATAAAAATTCTAAGGAATCGTAACAAACCCCATGTGGTTGTAAGGTTTAAATGGTTACTTTCCTTTGAGAGTACCGGGTCTCTGTTGCTGTCAGTCACATGAGCACTCAGATGGACAGAAAGACACTGGTGACCTCAGTAGCACACCGTGTGCCCTGGGCAGATCATTTGCCAATTCTGGCCTTAATGATCTCATCTGTAAAAGCGTAGTGACAAATTTACATATATAAGGGGCTAGCAGGCTTTTCCTGTATAAAGCCAGGCAGAAATACCAAGCTCTGTGCTAAAAGTACGTCTGTCACTAGGTACAGACTCAGCGAGGACAGGAGCTGGTTACTTACAGATGTCAGAAATTCGCAGAGGTCAAAAATATTTCTTAACGTTTTCTTTTTAGCTGTTTAAAGCCATCGAAATGAGCCTAGCTGATATGCTCAGCTCAAGGCCCCCACCCCACACAGCAAACCAGGCAGTGGTCTAGATCTGACCCATAAACCCGTCATTTGCTTGCCCCCCAATGAGATAATTTTTGAAGGCTTCCTTCTTATAATAATATTTGACAGTTTATTTCTCAAACATGAAAAAGCATAAGCAGAAAGAAATAGGTTTCAAGCTAAAGAAAAGAATCAAGAAAGGAATAAAAACTAGGTTGCTAGTGAAAAAGAAAAAGGAAAAGAAAAAAAAAGTGTCCATGAAAGGGAGGGGGTTCAGCCACAAACACCTCAGTATATGCATCATTTTTCTGGGTTTGGGTCAAAAGTGCACTCATTTCTCTCTCTAAAAACCCAAGGTCACTGAGAGTAACACACAATGAATAGACAATTGACAGTGAACAGGCAGACTGATTCCCTGTGATGCTGGCCTGAAAGTCAATGGCTGTGAGTTTATTTGTGGTTTCGCTGAAAACGTGACTTCCCAACAGTGACAATGTTAATCAAATATATAAATAATTTAATTGAAGGAAAAATAATGCATGATTAAATTCTAAACTAATCCAACACTACGACATGCAATTTGCCAGAGGCCCAAGAACCAGAAAGAGATAGATGGTATAAATTACAAGGCTGTGTATGGGAACCACTCTAAATGTTCCCTGTCTGAATAAACAGGGGACACGGGCAGCAGCACACTCCCAACAAAAGCCAAGTCCAATGATGGGGCTTCCAGTTGGAACCACATCTGGCCGAGGCTATGGTAGTTGATGAAATTAACGTAACCTGCATAGTGATCAAACTAAGAGTCAGTATTTACCGACTGTGACCATGCCTTTGGCAGAATGAGGCAAGGCCCATAATTCCATCTTCCCCACTCTGGTCTGCGATAGCCTAGAGAAAGGCAGAACTCAATAGCTTGCTTGCCGATGGGAGAAGTGGAAGGCAGCTCTTTACTTCAAGGGATTCTCTTTGGGAAGCTCTGCCCCACTTGTCAACCAAAGAGACTTGGAGAGGGGCAGAAGAGAGACCTGAAGGGAGAGGGAAGAGGAAGCTTTTCTTCTCCTTAGCAGCAGCAGAATGGAAGCCCACAATGGGCTTCACTGAGCTAATCAGGGTCCTTTCTTCTTGCTTCATTATGTGCGTGAGTTCCAAGCAGGCCGTTTTCCTAACCTCCAGCTGAAACACACATGTGGCCCAGCCACTCTGGGTGCTCGCACAGCCTTGCATAAAGCTGCTATTCAATCAGTTCACGAAGCTTGGAGGTGCGTTCTGCTTTTGTTCTGCCTCCCTCTCTCTTGGCCAGATTCAATTTCCACTTGGTAAGCACGGCTCCCTAGATAAGTAGGCTCCGTTCTTAGTAACTCCTTGAGAGGGGAGGCTATTGCGCTCTTCAGAACGTTCACTCATCCCACCTACTGCCGAGGGTGACTCACTGATCAGGAGGCAAACACTGGCTGCCTCCCAAGTCTGTTTTCTCTAGCCGGCAGGATCCAGACAGCAAGGAGCGAATTCCTCCCGCTGATGCCCTGAAACAATCCCTGCTAAGCACACCCAGAAGCAGCAACAGCGAGACAGGCAAACCTCGAGCCCTGAAAACAACAGCCAGCATCATTCTGTCTTTGGCACTTATCTACTGTGCTGGTCTTCCCATCACTACCTGTTTCCCAAACAACACAGATTCCACGGAGCTAAAAGGCCCTCACATGTGTGTTGTCAGGATTTCCACAGTACCAGGTATATATGAAAGCATACAATATGATCCTTCTGCACAAGTGCATGTGATTCTGTTTCCCCCACACACATAGATTGATGGATGTGATAGACACAGTAGCGGTCCATGAATACATACTAAAGAAAGTGGAGCAGTACCATGGGCCTGAAGTTCTCAGGCTCCACAGTCTCTTGCTGTGGCTGGAACACATACTCTCCCTTAGTTTTGCCTACTGTCAATGCTCTGGCCACACATTTTGTATCTAGAGCCACCAACATGCCGTTCAGATGTCACGATCACATTATATATGGAACCCATGGCAGCTGCCCTGCCTCAGCCTCCAGCGAGCAGCTGTGAGTCATCATACTTTGCCCCATGACTCTATTTTCAAAGGAAGGAGTAAAACAGAAACATCTACAACAGAATGCCAAACTGGAACTATCTGATGCCTCCCGACTCTTCCCACGGCCAGACGAGCTCATGAATGAGGCTGCTGGGAAGAGACGCTAGCATCACGCCTCAGGTTTGGTGAAGAACTGTACCCGGGGGACAGGGATGGGGGGGGCGGGGTTCTATCTGGCATAAGGTGAAGCATAAAGAATTAAGCGATCTTAAGAAAAAAATTCAATCTGAACTTGTTTCCTGGGTTTATGTGTCTATTATCTCTTGGTTTAGGTTCCCAGAGATATCTGTGGAAAGGAGGGAAAGGAGAAAGTGATTTAGACTTCATTAAAATTTAATTCACAGTAAAACCAGAATGGGAGAGAGATAGAAATGATTTACCTAAAAGAAAAGCAAATTCCCTGAGAATTCCTCCCACTTTACATCTGAGCTCAGCTGACATCTTCTCGCGAGCATTACTTGATAGATAAGCAGTATTTCTGAAAAGTTCTATGACTGTCATGGCTTGGATTATGTTAGGGACACACTGTGATTGGATTCCTTAAAGCATTAAGAAGCAGAAATAGAAAAACGGCGCAAATCACACACTATCAGGGCTGAAATAGGCCGTATATATCAATATGCACTTTAATTTTAGATAAACAAAATAATTTAAATTGTTTTGGTGGCACCTGTCAATCTTTCAAACAGATTACTTGAGAAGCTGCAGCAGCCTGCTGTGGGAGGGGTCTTCTCCAAAGACTTCCCAGAACGACTGCTACAGTTCTAGCTGGCTAATAAAAATTCTGACTCACCCGTAGCTGTTTGACACTCTACAAAACCAATCAGGAAAACATCAAGAACTTAAAAACAGCATTAAAAAAATTTTTTTAAAGAAATTTCCAATTTCTGGTCTGTGAACATTAAGTATTAGGTGAGAACAAGAGATCTGTGCTTACTGGTTAGAAATGAATGAATGAGTCCCCACTGGCATGTGTCTAGCACAATTATGCAAGATAATCATTTCTTTTATGGGTTAAAGAAGGCAAAGTTATTCAACATGGTGAACATCATCTATGAATGAGGGGCTCTGCGTTAAGAATGGAAATGAATGGGATTAAAAGACAAATCCCAACTCACTCCCTGCAAACCAAGACCGAGGCGAGCTGGATACACATTCCATGGAAGCAAGAACCCATGATCATTCACTGGTGTAGGAGTTTTTTCCGTTTGTGTGTTGCTATCATTGGACAATGGATAAAGAATCTGCCTTGGCCTTTTGATAGGACAGAACTTAGGTAGGCGGAGTAGACAGAACTGCATGCTGGGAAGAAGGACAGAGAGATAGCCGCCCTGCATCTCCTGCCTGAGACGGACGCTAGTTAGAATCTTGCCAGTAAGCCATAGTCACGTGGCAATACACAGATTAATAGAAATGGATTAAATTAAGATGTAAGAATTAGCCAATAAGGAGATAGAGATCATGGGCCAGGCAGTGTTTAAATGAATACAGTTTCTGTGTGATTATTTTGGGTGTAAGATAGCCGAGGGCTGGGATGAAAAGCAGCCCGCTCCTCCTGTTACAATTCACAGGTAGAATCTAAGTGGACAAGGAAGAGTAAGGTTCTGGGGCCAGCATTACGGCACAGATGCACGCTGGAGACACGCTGAGTGAAAGAAGCTACAGAGCAAAGCTCAAACAGTTCAAGGTAACCCCGTCACCCACCAGGCTAAGTAGATCTACGAGGAATGAAAGCAGATGGCTACCTGTGGGTGGGATCCACGCAGAAAACTGAGAGCTATGGGGTGATAAAATGGATTCAACAGACAAAATTGCTGTGTGTTTTAAATGGGTGAATTACACGGTGTGTTTATTACATCTCAGTAAAGATATCATCCACTTACAAAGGAAAAAAAATCACAAAAATCTACTCTGTGACAAAATCTGAGGAGGATGTGAGGAAGCAGGAAAAGCAGCAGCAGAAAGAGTAGGTGGTATGTGACTTCCCGAGAGCTTCTCTTCTGTAGAGCCCAGGGGCTGACGAGCGGCTTTCCACACAAGCTCAAGGCTCCATGATGCCACCAACCTAGCCCTGTTCTCCCATAGGAAGAGCTGAAGAAAAACATTTTGAAGACAGTATTTCCTGCTGGATTCCATAAGGGACTCAGAGAGAGAGAGAGAGAGAGAGAGAGAGAGAGAGAGAGAGAGAGAGAGAGAGAGAGAGAGAGAGAGAGAACCTAGAAACTGCATGGGAATCACATCATGCTTGTTTTTTTTTTTTTTTAATTTATTTCCCTTCCACATCATGAGGAAAAATGGAAGGGAAATTTTAAACTTGAGTTGCTAACAAAGTCAACCCCAAATTATCACAAACTAACACCAGTTCCAACTGAGAATATGAAATAATGCACAGTTAGAAAAAACAGGCCCCCTCTACTCCACACTACACCCAAGCACGGTGAATGCAGAATCCCACAGGCTGCTTGCTGTTGCTTCAAATCATGAGATATCCAGGGAGGTATCAACCTGTATAATATAATATATTATAATATAATAATATATAAAATATAACATATTATATATTTATAATTATATAAATATATAATATAATATATATAATATAACATATAATAAAAGTTTTGTATTTGATCCTCTATCTTCATTCTAAGAATGCCTAGATTCACACAGAGCAATAGTTACTGATGTAAATCTGCTAAGGACCCAGGACTTCCTTCTCTAAAACTGTGAGTCCTACCTAGTTTACTGAAACATATCCATCACTCTTCTCGCTCACAGCTCAATAAGGAGACTGGTCTACAAGACATTTTCAATTTCCTAGCCAGGCATTGTGGAGAGCGCCTGTAATTCCAGCTCCTGGAAGGCTGCGGCAGGAGGACTGGAAGTCTGAGGCCATTTTGGGTTACACAGTGAGAATGTATCACAAAACAACAATATAATAACAACAATAACTTTTAAAACATAAAAAACTTTCAGTTTCTGTTCTGGAAGGGCCGATATCCAAATACAATTAAGATGCTATGGAAACATTTGACCTGCTTACTGCAGAGTACTGGGCACATACCTACCCACACCCTATCCTCTTTCTTTGTTATAGGTAGGAAGACAAAACCACAAACTCTTTTAAAGCAAAACTGATCTGGGCTTTGTAGCACGATTAATAAAAACCCAGAGACAGATATTGGGGTTCAATCTGAAGGTCAGAAAAGCCAAACAGACAGCCACTGACTGGCTCTTACCTCTACCTGAGTTTGAAATGGCGATCTTGCCTCCAGGAATCTCAGAAAGAGACTGTGCCTGAGAGCTGTTTCCTCCCATCTTATATTCCTCTCTGGTGCTGGGATTAAAGGTGAGAACCACTACTGCCCGGTTTCTATGGCAAACTAGTGTGGTTACTGGGATTAAAGGTGTATGTCACCACTGCCTGGTCTGTAAGGCTGACCAGTGACGCTGTTGGACTCGCTGATCTTCAGGCAAGTTTTATTTATTAAAATACAAATGAAATATAACTTAACTACACCCCCCCAAAAGAGCCAGCATAACCTTGAAAGAGTTGAAGAGTACTCTTGAATACCACAGATTAGATGGAAAAGAATACTCTATCTGCAGGAAGGAGAAAAGTATTAACTGTATCATCATGGAAATGATAAGTAACTTAGAAAATCCATCTTCTGAAAGGATCATCTATTTCATCTCTTTACAGCAAACAAAGCAAGCAGGCACATGGTTTCCACCCTGAACTACAGCTATAGGAGAGGTGGAAGAAAGGCCTCCCTTCTGTTCCCCAGCCGCTTCTCGGTTCAGCTCCAAAAGAGGACAGCAAAACAGCCAAAAAATGCAACCTCTCCCAGGAACTGGAAGAACTCATCATTCACTTGTGTGGATCATGCCCAGAAATGCAGCGTGTCTAGGAAGCATTACCAAACCTGGACACCATGTGTATGCCAAGGTCGAGTTTTCAGAAGCATGACAGTGTCCTGGAGTATTAAAATCCTCCTACACTGTGTGGCTTTCTCCACCAACAGGAATGGTGACTGGAGTTTCTCTATATATGGCTTCCATATATCTACTGAAATAATTCTTATTTTGTTATAAAACTTTGAAAAGTTGGAAAGTCATAAAATAATTTACAATAGCACTTCTTAGATTTTAAATTTTAAAGTGCTTCTTATTCTCTCTCTCATACACACATACAGACACACACACTAGCTCTAAGAATGGAGAACATTCATACATTATGCCTTCTTGAATACAAAAACAGCTACAAACTTTAACTCTTTGAAATGCAAGATGCTAAGCCTTCCATTATCTAAAAGTGCACAAAATGTTAACTAACCTTTATTTTATGACCCCAGGAATCCACATAGAGCTAGGCATGCAGGCACTCATGAGAAGGTTAACACAGAGCACATTATGAGAAAACGAACAATTTAAACATAAATGGAAAAAAGTAAGAATGAGCTTTTAACAGGCAGCTGGCCTTTTGCAGTGCTCTATAAACCCAGGCTTTCTCTACCATACTGAGTTCTGATTCTGGACACTATGACCACCAGCCCTTGAGCTCACACACCAGTGTAAATGTTCTCTATCCTAGTCTGATCATTGAAAGATTTGTTAAAATTGCAACAGGTTTTGAATCATCTAGTTCTAATAGTTAAGGAAAAGTCAAGAATTCTGTCCTTTTTAAGGGGTGGGCATGAGAGAGAGGGAAGAAGGAAGAGAGGGAGGGAAGGAGGGAGGGAGGGAGGGAGGGAGAGGGAGAGAGAGGGAGAGAGAGAGAGAGAGAGAGAGAGAGAGAGAGAGAGAGAGAGAGACGGAGAGAGATTGCTCACAAGCACCTCTACAGGGATATGGGAACAAGAGGACAATGATGTTTTCCTCTACTGCTTTGAAAAAGGATCTTTCATAGAATCAGATACTTTTGTTCGGGTGAGGCCAGCTAATCAGCAAGCTCCTGGTATCTACCTGTCTACGCCGTTCTGCAGTTATAGACACATACAGCCATAACTGGCTTTTCATATGAGTACTGGGGGGATCCAAACACAGCAAGTACTCATATACACTAAGCTATCTCCTCAGCCCAATAATTTGAAAAGCAAAATTATTTAGAGAGGAGGTTGAAAGTCATTTTCAAAAGTCATAGACCAAGCACATTCCTGGACAGTATTCTTCCTAAAAGTGGTCTGTCAATCACGTTGCTGAAAGAGTCTCACACGGGAAAGTGTTGGGAAAAGATTTAGCAGTTAATAAAAGTGTGTGTGTGTGTGTGTGTGTGTGTGTGTACAGGAGGATGGCAGTGACTGATGACAGAAACAGATACATCTTATAAATGACTATTTGGAACCTCCCACCTCTCCCATTGTGTTGACTCATTCTCTCACTACTAACTCCGTGTTTATTTAGGGCACACCAGTTATATTCTAAGCACTGAAGAGGCACGATGAAATAAGACACGCCCACTGGATCTCACCAGAGACCGGCTACTGGGATGCAGGAAGGAATGCTGCCTAAAAATTAGCCTTTGCATCAGACACCCATGCTCTGCAAGTAAACATTAAGACACTTGGGTGAATACACGGTTCCTTTCCCCATGAGAAATGAGCATGCTTACTGAGCAGAGCTACGCAGGTTCATGTCATTAAATCAAGGGGTCAGGAAGATCCCGGGACTCTATGCCACACACGCTTTTTACCACATAGGAATCTTAATCTTAGCATTTTCCAGTCATCTTTTTGACCAATCACTCCTAAATGTTTCAGTCTGTTAGTACTGTTATATCCAAGTAATCCTTAAGTAATGTAAGTACCAACTTCATCATTAGACTATAATTTTCTATACCACCCTAGCAGAAGTCAAAGTTTATGGGAGGGGTTCAAGTTTAGCCATCAGTCTATGTGCACTAACTGTGTGTTGTGGACAATAAAAATGAGTACAGAAAAAGTATGAGATGATACTTGAAGTGAACAAGTAATCCAAGCGGGAAATGTGCAAACAAAATGTGTGTGTGTGTGTGTGTGTGTGTGTGTGTGTGTGTGAATTCAGAGTAAAGAGAGAAACACATCGTAGAAGGGAAAGAGATAGAGTCTCACATCAAAAAGAGCTCAGTATGCCAGGAAGTGATGTCAAGGATAATGTGAAGGAGTGTGAGTGAGGAGTGTGTGTGTGTGTGTGTGTGTGTGTGTGTGTGTGTGTGTGTGT
>NW_004949100.1:23026933-23044546 GCF_000317375.1 Microtus ochrogaster | reverse complement strand
TGTGTGTGTGTGTGTGTGTGTGTGTGTGTGTGTGCGTGCGTGCCCAATGTGTGCCTTGGGAACCCAAACTCAGGTCATCTGCAAGAACAGCGTAAACACTCTTAACTGCTGAGTCATCTTTCCAGCCGAGCAACCAAGATTTTAATTAAGGTTGTTATGAGATATGGTTTTTAAAAGGCTAGCTCTGGCAGCGTCACTGGGGGACTGAGTAATGCCAGGGCATTATACTCACTCGGGGAGCTGCTCTGTTACCCAAGAGATCCGTGGCCTTGGAGATGGAGAGTCAGCATTAGATTTGAGAGAACCTTTGGAATAACTTGTGAATGTTGACTTAAAGGTACTGTAATTTCTAGTTTTGAAGTTTCCAAGACAATATCAGCATTGGAAATTCAGCAGATCTGGAGCATAAGACACAATGGAGGGGCCTTTAGAACATCTCAGTAGAGAAGACAACCGTGGACCCAAGGTTTTATAAATCTGTGGCAGGAAAATAGCTTGTCTAGTGAGAATAAGGTCCTGATTTGATCCCCCCAACCCCATGTTCCAAAAGACTAGCTGCAGATTGCAATCTGCTTTTCTTCCCTTTGTTATTTTGATCCTATTAAGATACTTATAGAGAATTTTAAATATTTCATACAACTGAATTCAAAATTCCATAATCTATGCCTACTGTGCCTATGGGTTAAAGGGTCAGCAATTAGAAACCATGTGCCACCAGATCCAAAACAGCAAAGCAGAAAGAAGGAGATGAGGGTGAAGCTATGAGCACAGGTGCAAGCCTGGGAGGCCCACACACAGGAAGCTAAGGCTTCACGTCCCACTTCTACACAAACTCCAATCCAACCAGGGGTCCAGAGCGAGACACTCAGGTGGCTGCCTGGTCCTAGTGGGTCTGGAGGAATCACAGAAGCAAAGAGGAAATGTGCAGTGTTCAGCGTTACTGCTTTGGGGAAGGGCAGCAGCTACTCTGAGATTCCCTGTTCTGGGGGGCACTAAGCAACTGCACACGGATATCCTTGGCACTCTATTTCTAAGACATTCATTTTAGGTTTCTCTGTTTCTCCCAGGCTGCCTGTGGAATTCAGTCCAACGTTACATCCTGAAGTGGTAGCTGTCTTCAGAGCTGGGAGGGCAAGCTGAGTGTGAAAGAGTGGACCACACAGAGCAGATGCTGCCCTTGATTCCCACGGAGCATAGCCAGGGGCAGAGCCAGTGTGGCTAAGGATGCCGCTCCGCGTGCTGGAGAGACAAGAGCATTTGACCTCTACCGTGGGCATCTCCAAACCTTCCATTATACTCTTACCAAGACTTTTCCTCGTTGGTCCTGGTTCTGACCATTCCACTGCAGTTCCGTTTCCTACTCTGCTGCTCTCCCTTCACCCACGGCATCTATAACTTACAACACATTGCAGCTTAATGTACTCACTGAGCTTATTATTTATTTCTGCTTCTGAGGATCCTGAGATTTTAGCTGTTTTGTTAAAGTGATGCATTCTAGCTGTTACTAGAGTTAGGGCCACAACTTGTGGGGCCTACAAGTCAGGTTCAGTAACCTGTTCTCAGCAAGCCAATTACAAGAGCTAAATTAAGTAGTGAAGGGCAGAGAAAAAGAATCATTTCATGTGGTCACATTGGGAAGAGGCGGGAAAAGACCCTGTGACCCGAGTCCCTCTTCAGATCCTGATCTGAGGTGTGGTTTAGGGAGATGGCCAGAGTTATGCATATCTAAGCAGTCTCTAGTGAAGGAAGGATCCTTCTATCACTGACCCATCTCTGTTTCAGTTCTGCCCTCCAGCAAGGTGGTCTAGCAACTTGCAGATCTCTTTCTGGGAAAAAGGTCCACTTCTGGTTGCCCCAGACTTTAGGCTTCCTCTTGTCCTAGGGGAAGAATCCAGGAGGTATTCTAATTTATTGGGGTACAGTGTTTCTATAATCTGATAACTAAAATAAAGAAAAAAATCTCCAGCACATAATAAAAGCTCAATAAAAATATGTGCTGAGATATGTGCTATTGGAACAAATGTGGTCTCAGCTTTAATACCACAAATCTGTGTTGTCACAGACTTGTGCATGGAGAACCAGAAGCCACAGGAAGAAAAACAATGTCCCATGACTGTCCCACTTCTCACTATTTGAAAAAGCTTCTATCAGAGACACAGTAAAAGTGTCCTTTAATATTACAAGTGTAGAATGAAATTTGGGGTCCAGAAAGGCACAGTTCCGTTACCGTACTTAGCTCCTATTTGTTACCAATGAAAAGAACGCTAAGATCTATTTGTGCCCACTATGGTAATATTAACACAGTCTGAAGCTAAGGGCCTGGGCAATGAAGTGTGAGTCTGTACCGTCGGAATTATGCTCAGCTGGCGGCAGAGAGCAAATTATCTGATGTTTTATAGTAACTTTGTCATGGAATAATTTAAAAAGATTTAGATGGAGGAGAGAGGAAAAAAAAGAGCCAGTTACTTGTATGAAGCTACCCTGGCATTGTCCCCTGGCTATTGCTCCTGACCACGCTTTACTCCAAGAATTCTTCTCCACGCCGTGCCGTTAAATACAAAAGACCAAAGGGCATATTTTCTCTTTAATTTGCTTGTGGAAATCTCATTAATGTCATGGAAATTTTGCTTCACCATGACTAAAGTGTTTGAAGAAGGAGAAATCAGGAAGTAAGGTTGGTCGCATAAATTTCCACTGGAGAAACAAAGGAGGAAAGTGCTTTACATAGAAATGCTACAGTCGAAGATGGCCAAGGCTGAGAGTTGGCAGCTGGAAAAGAATAGCAGTGAAGGCTGTGTGCCATGCAGCTCGCCCGGAAGAACTGACGGGGCAGCCCGCCTGAGCAGGGCATCAGCAACCTGCACGTGGCAAAATCATTCCTGGGCTTGGGTGACTTCTTAGCTTTTAGCCATGTCTGTCTTTTTGCTTTGTTTTATACTGCCATTGCCTCGTCAACAATGTAAGAATATCCTCATTTATTCCTAAAAACATGTTTTTAATTTGGAGAATAGTTCCATCAAACTTACTTTTACAAGCCCCGTTTTCACAGGGATATTTGCCTAGTAAAGCATTCAACTTTCTCAAGCTTTCACTGGAGCCTTTTTTGACCCTTCAAGCACATGCACTCAAAATATAGAACGCTTTCATAATGGTCTCCACATTGCATACAAAGAGAAAAATTTATACAGTGTGGCTATATAGTGGTGGATTATAATATTCTCCAGGGTAGAAAACAGTGAATGCATTTACAAGATAAACCAGACACAAGACAACCGAACGTTGTTGCTTGAATACTTACAGGATATTTCTTTTTACCCTTCTTTAAATCTAAATTAGGTATAAAATGGCATCCGACTTATTTCATGTGCCATGCTGCACAAACACAATACAGATATGCAGACAACATTCTGTTAGGGAAAGGTGGCAACCTTGTTGTGACCCCCCCCCCCCCGTACCTAGGCCCTTCCTCCCTACAATGGATTGATGTCCATCCGTAACACAGGGCCAAGAGAATATGGCAGGCAGATCAGTCATTCTTAGCATTGTTTTTTGTCTCAGTTTCCAGGGACCTGGTCTGCAGGTGACACACACGGTGCCTCTGATCTCACCAAGTCTGTTGTCTCACCTGGTTCTCTAATGTCTTTCTCTGGCTAGTTTTCCTATATTTCTTATCTCCCATAGGAAGGAATTTCAGAACGCTATTTGGCAGTGTATGTGATGGACTCCGGGCATAGAACCCAGACCGCAAGTCTCCACATATAGAGAACGAGGGAAAAGAGGGTAGACCCAGTCTGCTCATTTGAGCCAAGGAGTTCACCAGAAGAGGAAACTGCCTTGAGTTTCTTTTAGTGATACATTATAAAAAATGTATAGACAAAAGAGGGTGACATGTGCTTATGAGGAGACAAGGCAGATGAAAAGGAGTGACAGAAAGAGAAAGGTATTTGCTACGATTTCATTATTTTACAGTAACAACTAAGGCCCATTAAGAGGAAGCCATTGGCTTAGACTCTACCTCTAAGGAGACATGCCAGTTCCTCTTCTCTAAGAGTTAATGCAGGCTTACTGGCTCAGATTCTCTTCCTGCTGCTTGCCCATCTGGATAGAGAACTGTTAGCTATCTCTCCAGCACCAAGTCTGCCTGCATGCCACCATGCTTCCTGCCATGACAATTAATGGACTAAACCCCTGAACTGTAAGCCAGCCTCAATTAAGTGTTTTCTTTTATGAATTGCTGAGGTCATGGTGTTTTGTCACAGCAATAAAACTCTAATTAAGACAAACAGCAACAATTAAAAAAACCCTCCATAACAATTATAACATCCAGACAGACAGACACCCCGCCACCCACACCCACACCCACAATATACTGATTATGTATTGAAGACAGGCCAATCACCTTGACTCAGGACTTATATTTAAAACCAATAATCAAAACTATAATGCTTAAATAAAAGATTCTTCATTAACAGTGGCTTTGAGCTTTGGTAACTGATAGTCTATAAGGAGACATCAAACTTTAGGAAAATTCTCCTCTAGCTCAAATAATAAATTCCTCTTTATTTTGTTCCTAAAACATCACTGTTAAAAAGAGCTCGGTAACTTCTCTGAATTTTTCCTTTCTTTAAAGTTGTTGGTTATTTGTTTTCTCTTCCAGACTACAGACAGAAAAGGCCTCCACTCCCAGGGCCAGAGCCAATCCTGGTCCCCAGGGACGTCTCTGAGCACTAGTATCCCCACCCAGCGCACTATATCTTTAAAATGCTCAACAGAGAATCCCCCATGGGTTATTCAACTGCTGGCTCCTATCAAAGAAAATACTGTCGTTTGCTCCAAGAGCTTTGTGTATCAATTTAAACACAGCAAGACAGACACAATACCCCAGAGATGAAAGCCTACCTTATTACATTCCTGACCCAAGAGAAAGGATTTGCCTGTAGGACATAAAAGGAACCCGCAGAAGAGTGGAAGACAGTTTCTTAATCCTAAACATAAAAACACATTATAATGCAGCATGACAATGCTTTAATCGCTGGCATAATTGTAAGATGTATATATAATATGACATAAGAAAGGTAAGGCAATTTGCTTTGGGGCCTTAGAGATTCTCCCTCATAGTCTAATGCAGGTCTTCTGGATTTGAAGCATGCTCGGGGGAATATCGAGAGCAAGGTAACGTGATAGCGGAAGGCTTGTTTCTCAGTAAAATTGCATCTTGTTCTGATTTGATTCATCTGAACGTGGCAAGTATGGTAAGGGAACGGAGTGCTCTGAAGACAGTGTTTCATGGCTCTTCGCTGACATCCGGTGTAACTCCATGCGGCCATGCAGTCAGTGGACAACAGAGCCATGATCTTTATTTCTGTGAATGGGAAAGCTGCTGGGAGAGACACTGCCATGTTCTCAGCTGTGCACAGGGTGGATGCACCAATTTCCTTTTATGTCTATGCAAAAATACTTTCTACAAAGATTTCCCCACATGATCCTAATTCATTCTCTCTCTCTCTCTCTCTCTCTCTCTCTCTCTCTCTCTCTCTCTCTCGCAAGCATCCATGGCTGAAGGGCTAGAAAGTGATAAAGAAACTTGACATCTGGGTAGTTCAGCTGTATTCCCCTTCTTTAATATTAGATATGGAAGAAAATTTACAGCATTCTTAAAAGTGGGAGTTTTTCCAACTTCACAACTTTACACTTGGTTTGCCCGTGACATGGGACTTTTCAACGTTGACTTTTATGAAAGTGAATTCCATTTGGCAGTGTTGAAAGAGGCCAAGGATCATTCTAGAACACAGGGAATCAGGCCACCACTCTTCTTCTTTCATATGAGTAGCAAAGGTGAGAAACACACACAGTGAAACAGAAATTCAGAAAGACTGATCAAGGACATTCTAGTGGGGCATCATGTCCTTTCTTTGAGCATAAAAATTCCCCCAGCAATGCCATCAGCTCCATATCCTGCTTGGGTTTTGCATGTGCATAGCTTTGGCCTCCTTTACAGGGCTTCCCAATCATAGAGACAACATCTCCCTACCCTGGTACCCTCACAGCGTTTATTACTAGCAGGTGCTCATGGAGCTGTGTTCCCTGTAACAACACAGATGGAGAATGTGACCTGGTAACATGCTCTGTGTGCTCTGCTAGGGCAAGGCTCCAGTCTCCTCCACCGACTCAAACACTGGCTTTATTCCTGTGCTTCATTCAGATTATGGCCTCTAGGCAGACAACACTTCCCACAGGCCTGCTGAGCACATGGATTTTTTTTCTTTAATTTAAAGATCATTTAATTGTTTTTATGAGAAACAGGGGTTAGGAACGCTTTACGCTCATGCAGTCACTAAGCTGACTCACTCACACCACTCTAGACCAAGGCTTGGGAAGCGGGGGAAAGATGGAAAGTGCTACCTAGGACTTGGAACCGTGGAGTGCTGACTACACTTAGCTGAAGCCATCACACTCTGCATATCTTTCTGAGGTGCTCCCAGCATAGGGGTTAATCCCTCGAGCAAGGCATGGTTGTGAAAAATAGCTCTTATGTTTGATATCTAGAAAGATTTGTAGAACCCATTCAAAAGATGCCCAAGGTATGCTGTAAACAGCTGTTTCTCAGTGTGGCAGGATATGAATTTTGTAAAAAAAAATTAATGAAACATTAATGGGCACTATTCCACAGCCATGGGTTAAATAGTTTCCCCTTCTTTAGTGACTGAAAATTAAATTTCATTTTAACTCCAGTGCCTCTCATTGGACCATAAAGTACAAACTGTTACTTTTCGGAAGAAAGTAAAATAATGAATCATGGCATTTCAAAGAATGACTTAGCTTTATTGGCAGGGACTTTGGATGGCGTTAACATAATATTGGTGTAGACGAGATTAAACTCACATAGCTGACGTAATGCGTCAGCGATGGATATTTTTGCTTCTACATTACTCAACGTGGGTCTTGGACATCAACAGCAAAAGCACTTCTCTGTTACACAGAGGTAGTAAGCAATATGAACCAAAGCCCTTCATTATTTGGTTTCTCTTTGCTTACTTTTCTATGCCAACCTCCTTCATATTCCTATTTAGATGCATTTTCTTACAGTGTTTTAGTCTGTATGGAGTAGGATGAACAGGTGTATTTTAAGAAGCTTCCTACAACACTCCTCCATTGCTGATGGGAGTGCAAACTGGCACAGCTATTTTTGATATCACTATGATAATTTCTCAGACAATTAGGAAGCAACCTTCCTCAATACCACTTTTGGATATATACCCAAAATATGCTCATTCGTACCACAAGGACATGTGCTCAACTATGTTCATAGCAGCATTGTTTGTCATAAACAGAACCTGGAAACAACCTAAATGTTCCTCAACCAAAGATGGATAAGGAAAATGTGATACATTTACACAATGGAGTACTACACAACAGAAAAAAATAATGGCACATTGAAATGTGTGGGCAAATGGATGAATCTAGAAAACATTATATTGAGTGAGGTAACCCAGACCCAGAAAGACAAATGTCATATGTATTTTCCCTCATAACTGGCTGTTAGACATAAAGCAATGAAAAGCCAGCCTATGAACCACAATCCCAGAGAACCTAGACAATAATGCAAACCATAAGAAAGACATACATGGATCTATTCTACACAGGAAGTAGAAAAAGGCAAGATCTCCTGAGCAAATTGGGAGCATGGGGGCCTTGGGAGAGGGTAGAAGGGGAGGGGAGAGGAAGGGAGGAGTGAAGAAAAATATATAGCTCAATAAAAACAATACTTTTTTTTTAAAAAAAAGCACATACACACAGAAGAAGCATCCCACAATTATATTTAGATAACCATGAAAGACAGTATTCATGTGGGTGGCATATTTTGCTAAAAAAGAGGGTAGACAAGCACATTATTTACTTTGGATTAGGTGTGACTCCATGAGAGGACATTATTATCAATATATGTGCAAAAAGACAGCAAAGCTATAAAGAAAAAAAGGACTGGCATTCAAGCAAGGCTGCAGGTAATCTGGGGAAAGCCGAAATGCAGCGACATAATGGTAACAGATACTAAACAGCTGGGGGAAAGGCCACAACCAGGGCACCATAGCACCGGCAAGCGAGGCTGGCTAAAGGCCTCTCCACAGCGCTGGCAACCCACAGGACGGAAATAAGTCCCCACGGCAAAGAGTTTCCTGCTTCCTCTGGTCAACAGTCCCAGACCTGTGATGCATACTCTCAGCAAACTGGGAGCAACTGCCTGAGAACTATAAAGAAACCAGGCCCACAGAATCCTGTTCCAACAAGGAATGGAATTTTGAAACAGAGCTATTCAGGATTCAGCAAATTGAAAACCCAACTTTTATGCAGATTTAAAGTGGCACCTGGGACACTGGGAAGAGGTGTAAAGGGTGGGACCAACATTCACAATTAGAACCATAAAGGAACAGAGAAAGTATCTGAGATGCTGTATGCGGGGACCCACCCTCAAACTGGACCAGAAACTGTCATCCGGTCATAAAAAAGAAGGGCTGGAGGGGAGGACTGCTTATTGCAGAACTGCCAGGAGTTCAACAGGCTTCTAGAAACTAGGAATATACTCCAGAGATCCTTGAGGTGGATCCAGCAGTCAGGCCAGTATCCAGCCACTGTATTCTTTCCCTCTACATCCATTCATCCTGTGTGTAACAACCAGTATCACTTTAGCTGCCTGGCTCCATTTTGATCTGTTCTCACCAAATAATCTTTTCATCCCTCGTTAATCTTTCTTCTTTCATTTTTTTGTTTTGTTTTGCAAAGAACACAGGCTGTATGCATTTCCAGGGTCTCTGTGTCTCACCTCTGCAGATGGGCCTGTCCTATGTTATCTACAGCATATTGTTCTAGTTTTGTCACTGTTGCTATGACAAAATACTCGGCAAAAAGTAGCTGTAAGGGAGAGTTTCTTCGGCTCGGAAACTTGAAAGAGCTGATTCCATTGCATCGGTGCCAGGAATAGAGAGGAATGAATGTATGCATGCACGTGTACTGCTCAGCTCACCGTTTTTACTATCACACAATTCAGATCCAAACCCGGGGAAGGGTGTAGCTAGCTTTCTGGCTGGGTCTTCACACATCCATTAACAATGAAGACAATCTCCTGGACACACCCATAGCTGAACCTGATCTAGACACCCTGCACTGACTCTTCCCAGGTGACCCAAGGCTGTGTCACATCGACAGAACTAATCATCACACACATCTCTGCTTTCTTCTGCCCCTTCCTTCACCAGTCTTACTCTGCTTCCTATCCTCCTTCCCTTCCCACTCAAACCCACAGTAGCTAATATATCAGTACCTACAGTACAATCAATGTCTCTTCACTCTCTAAAATGATTGGTGTTTACAGTATTTTGAATGGTCAGGGGGACAATCTACAACAGTCAGACTTTTCATTCTGAATGAGTGAGTTTACTAAGTACACAGCAAGCAGAAGTAAAAGAACGAACAGAGCAATAGCAGACAGATAACAGAGCATCATCAAATTAGAGGTTTACAAGCATCCAGCTGAAACTGATTAGTCATGCTGGCGTTCCTGACGGAAAGTCCTGGGCAGAACAGAGCAGTTGTACCATGGAACCACGGATGAGCTCTCAGCTTCTTGTTCTCATAGCACACATTTCTATACCATGAGAGAAACCATAGCAACTTCTGCTGGCAATGATTTGCTTCCTAGTTGTTCTCATACATTATGCTTTTCACTGTTGAGCTGTTTTATGTTTTTCCTTCTTC
Organism: Microtus ochrogaster; assembly: GCF_000317375.1. Lineage (NCBI taxonomy): Eukaryota > Metazoa > Chordata > Mammalia > Rodentia > Cricetidae > Microtus > Microtus ochrogaster. Next base: position 23,034,796 of record NW_004949100.1, on the reverse strand, counting down.
TGTTACAGATCGAGGAGGCCAGCCTGACTCAAGACATGGGTTTGTGAGCCCTTGACATAAACATGCTTGAGTACAAAATAAGGGAGGGCCTTGAGCTCTTGAGTCTGCTGTCCAAAAACCTCCAAAGCACGTGGCAATTCACCAACATAATGCATATCATAGATGTGATTTTTTTAGTTGATTATTAGTTTATTTGTAATGAACCAAACACTACATAGTAACTGTTGTAGAACGTTCTAGTCTCAGGGGAGTGTCAGAAATGGAGTAAATTAACACCTCAACTGATTATCCAGCCTAGCTCCTCCAAAGCATTGCAACTTTTTCACTAAAAGAGGAAAGGTCACTTAGAAAAATAAAGTCAATCAACAATCTAATGACAGGCATGCAAATTCTGATGCGGAAACACAAGTACCATGAACAACCAAAGCAACACCAATCCCACAGTAACGGCTCCCAGGGAGAGTGACTTAGACTAAACTCTTGACAAAGAATTACTAATATGTCTAAAGAGACTACAGAGGACACAAATAATTCTGGATTGGCTCCCAAGTAAAAACAAATGGCTGAATGACATAAGGAAGTGAAAAGAAGTATGGAAATGCATTTCAATAGAGGTAAAAATACTGAAGAAAACCACACTGATACTGAAATGAAAGACTCAAAGGCCACTGTAACAGCTCAATAAGGAGCCTCACCAACAGAATGGGTCATGAGAAAGCACTTCAGGAGACAGGTATAGGAGATAGGAATGTTCATGTGCAAAAGCTCGTAAAATTTTCAACATCATGAAAAAGGTCAAATTTATAAATTATGGGAACACAAGGAGAATGATTTTATGCCAAAAGTATAGAAGAAATTTTCAGAAAAAGAAGAAAAAAAAATCCTCTCATATATGGGTGAAGAATGTCCATCAATATACACTAAATATACAGGATTAGAAAAGAAACTCTCCACATACTGCAGCTCAAAACACTAACTACACAACACAAAGAAAGTGCACTGAAAGCTGCAGTAAGAGAGAAACATCAGTAAGTCACACATAAAAGCAGGAGCCTCAGGAAAACATAATATCTCAAGAGAAAAATTAAAACTGAGGACTCAGAAACATGTATTTCAAGCCTGAAAGATCGGAGCTGCTGACCCAGACTATTATACCCAGCAAAAATATCCATCACAGTTGAAGGAGAAAGGAAAACTTTCCATGATAAAAGATGGCTAAAGAAATTCATTACTACTAAGGCAGCTCTACAGGATACTGAATGGAAGACTTTTGACAATAAAAATAAATGCATTTAATGGGCTGCAGAAGAATAAAATACTAGAATAGTAAGTAGTAAACAAAACATGAAATCACCACACACATACACACACACTGATTAAAAATTAATATTAATTAATTTCCAAATATAAAGACAGACTGGACTGGTAAGGTGGCTCAGTAGGTCATTTCATCCTGCATGTGTATTCAGGCACTTAGATGTGGAGGCACACACACACACACACACACACACACACACACACACACACACAAAGAAATAAAATAAAAAATTTGGAGACAGACTAGCAAATGGGATTACAAAGTATGATTCATGTATTTGTTACCTTCAAGCAAGATAGCTCATCATCAAAGATGGATACTACCTTAGGGTAAAATATGGAAAACTATTCCCAGCTAATCAAGCTACAAAACAAGCAAGTGTCTTGCATGGTTCTAATATCTGACAAAATCAAATATAGACTTCAAATCAAAACTAGTCAAAGACACATGGTCAGTTCAATGAGCAGTCCTTCAAGAGGACATTATAGTTCTAAGCATATATGCATGCATCAAACATGGGTGTACTTAGTTTCATAAAATAAATATTAATAGATATAAGGTAAGATAAGATAAGAATACTGGGTGACTACAACACCCCACCACTCTCACCAATAAACAGGTCACCTTGACCATAATATATCACAGATCAAATAGACCTAACAGACAGCTACAGTATACTCATTCCAAAATGATAGAATATGTTCTTCTCAGACTCTCAGGAGACTGTCTCTGAAACAAATTACATATCTGGAGTCAAAGTAACTATTAACAAACACTGGAAAATTGAAATTTAATTTTTAATATTCTATTTGACCACAATAGAGTCAACAGCAAGAGAAACTACAGAAAATACACAAATTCATGGAGATTAAATAACATACTACTGAATGAAGGAGTCAGTGTTAAAATTAAAGGGAAATAAAACTATTCTGAAAATAATCAAATGAATGACAATGAAAAACATATACCACAACAAATGGGATACCAAGGTCATTGAAAAGATCATCACTAAGAATGGTAAATACTTAGAAAAGCTTACCAAAATAAAAAAAAAACCCAAATCAATAAAATCAGGGATGAAAAGGGAACCACAACAACAGATACCACACAAATTCAGAAAATCATGAAGGTAGTCCTTAACTAACATTTCATTACACTAAAAAGTCTAAAAGAAACAGATCAAATTTCAGACATATATGATCTATCAAAGTTAAACCAAGACAAGTTAAACAGTTTAAACAGATCTACAACAAGCAGAAGGATTGAGGTAATAAATAATCATGTTTTTCCATGTTAAAAAACAAAGCTCCAAAAGGATTAACTGCAGAGCTGTACCTGGTCTTTAAAGAAGAAGCTTCTCCTTTTCTGAAGTCACCAGTATGTTGATACCAAAGGAAAAAAACCTACAGATCAATTTCCCTGCTGAATACAGATGTAAAATTTCTCATAAAACACTTGAAAACTAAATTAAAGAACACATCAAAGAGATCATTTATCACAATCAACTTGGCTTCATTGTAGCGACATGGGGACAGTTCAACAAATGCAAATCAATAAATGTAAACGTCATATAAATAGACTCTGACAGTGATGGCAGCGGCATGCACAAATCTGTGAAAAATCCAGCTGGACAAAATGCCAGCATAGGTGAGTGAGAGGGGGAAAATAAAATCCCATCACTGCAGAGGAGCTACTGGCACTTCAAATCTATTAGAAGAGGGAGAGTCAGTTTTCTTTCACGGTAAGACCCTTGGTAAAGCTACCACATGCAAGAGAAGACGCACTCCCAAGACTAGTCAGGCAACATACACTTGACATGATGGGAAAAGAAAGATACCTTAATGTTGAAAAGAATGGGAGGGAGGTTACAACAGGTCAGGGCTAGTATGACCTAAAGCACAGTTATTCCATCCCCCAACACTGGAAAATAGTGTTCCTCCGAGGTGATGTTTCAGCCTTGACTTAGGCCCACAGCCACAGTCAGCTAATGCTGCTGCAGTGAAACTGTAAACAAGGAGCCAAAAGAAATCTTTCTTCCTCTGGTAATCTAAGGCATTTTGTCAAAGTGACAAATGACTGGCACCGAATCCTGAAAGAAGAAACACAACACAAGGAAACAAAATAGAACCCTAATAAAAAAAAAAAGTTTCCTTTCAAAGAGGAAAAGCACAAGTTCAGATGATTTTTCCACACACTAATAAAACAACCGGATTCTGTGGCTGAGGTAGGAGGCAGACCTCACCACACCCACCTGGAGGAGCCACAGGGCATGGAAAAAGCTGGATAAAATCCTGCAGCAAGTGCCTGCCTGTACCTATCTCAATTTCCTCCCCACCTGGCCTTCAGCAACTGCTCTGCAAAACTGTGCAGTACAGGAAACATTTCGGAAAATATGTACTTCATAAAGAAATACAATTTCTTGACTCAGGTTGCTCTTAATGCAACTTTTCCTGTTGCATTTCCATGAGAGAAGTAAGACAAAACTCCTGCAAAAAAGCCCAGGAGACTTTTATAAAACAAATACACAAAAAAGAAAGCAAATAAATTTTATGGTAAACCAAAAGCTGTGTGATAACTGACTATTTAGGAGCAATTAAATTTCATAGGAATAAAAGGACTATTTCTCTGTCCCCCTGTCCCCCAGGGACAGGGTTTCCATGTAGTTTTTAGAGTCTGTCCTGGAACTAGCTCTTGTAGACTAGGCTGGCCTCGAACTCACAGAGATCCGCCTGCCTCTGCCTCTGCCTCCCCAGTGCTCGGATTAAAGGCGTGTACCACCACCGCCTGGCTATTTCTCTGTTTTTGCACTTCATTTTCCTCCCCTCCAAGACAGGGTTTCCTGCTTAACAGTCCTAGCTGTCCTGGAACTTGCTTTATAGACCAGTCTAGACTTAAAAGTCACAGAGATCCATCCGCCTGCCTCTGCCTCCCATGTTCTGGAATTAAAAGTGTTCACCACCACTGCCCAGCCAGCATTTCATTTTTTATTAACCAACACACACAAGAAAAACTGAGGCCACATACAAAATTCATTCATAACAAAATGACCCAAATCTGGTACTGACTGGACAGCCCTTCTGATGGTAATAACTACAACTCTAAACCTCGGGGATCAGTTCTCAGTGGAAAACAACATGAGAGAAACTGTTGAGGCATCGGATTAGCACATCAGTGAGAATGAACGGGGTGCTAAGCATTTCAGTTGAGAGTGAAAGGACTCCAATGGAGGAACAAGGATCGTGCTAGTTTTCTCGAGAGAAATAGGATTGTTTGAACAATGTAAATTTTAACAAGGCAAAGAAAACCCAAATACATCAAAAGCCAGGAAAATGTGGACGATCACAGTAAGTGTAAACACACGAGTCACCATAATGGACCAAATTATGAAAGAATGAGCAATCAAAGGAGTAAACACAGACAAGAAGAACATGAACAGCATGTTCTATGTGGATAGATACACACAGATCCTTCATGCCTGATATTCTACTTAGACTTTCTTGACTTATTCAGACAATTTAAGAAATAAATACAATCAATCATACATCACACACACACACACACACACACACACACACACACACACACACCCCTTGATAAAATATTTAAACTTCGATAGACAAGAAGAAGCTTTAAAAGAAAGACACAAACTTTAAAACTTTAAGCATTAAATTCCCGCATCTAGGGCTATAACAGAGGAAGTGTACTTGTTGACATAGTTATTCAGAAGCCATTTGGCTCTGTCATTTACTGGCAATGCGACATGGATCAAGGTACTTAACACCCTTGGTGAGAGCTACTGAGTAGACTAGCTAAATGGATCCAAGCCCACAGGCCAGAGGCTGGCATGTCGTTTATGGCGCCAAATCCAGTATTTTCTGGATGCTCTCAGCAGAAGGCTGCACCTGCACTAAAGAGCGAGCTCTAGGAGGACATGGCTCTTGGCTGCTTTGCAGTGACATACCTCCAGAGCCGAGAACAGGCCTGTGTGAGAGCAAAGATTCAAACAGCATTTACTCCAGTGTGGGTCTCTGTCTCCTTTCATCGCCTGATGAAGGTTAATATTCAGGAGGATGCCTATATGTTTGTCTTTGGATTCACCTTCTAATTTAGCTTCTCTAGGATCGTGAATTATAAGCTCACTGTCCTTTATTTATGGCTAGAAACCAAATATGAGTGAGTACATCCCATGTTCCTCTTTTTGGGTCTTGCTTACCTCACTCAGGATAGTGAAAAAAAACAAACAAACAGCATTTGCTTGTTAAAAATTAAAAAGAAGTGAACTACCTACTAAATAAGCCAATAAGGATCACAATCTTTAATTGTAGGGTATTGAAATACCAACAAAATGCTTCTAAGAGTCCAAAGTGAAGTGAATTAAGTTGTATATGAACATCTTTAATTGCACTTACCTAAAAATAAATTGATAACAGACTTGAGCTAAATCCTTTGTGTCAGCCAAGCCCATGGTATCTGCCTGCACTTTCCATGTTCTGCCCAGTCTGGAGAGCCCTCACACACAACTCCCAAACTCCAGGTATGGTCCTGGACAAAGGCATCTGTAACAGACTAGCCAGCTGGGTACACTGGGATACTCCTTTTCCCATCTGCATATATCCCATCTCCAGGCCTACCCTGAGCTCTGGGCCATATCCTTGGCCTAATTAACTAAAAGAGAGGACCCAAATTAACTGGATCAGAAGCCAACAGGGGAAAACTACAACAGATATCAAAGAAATACAGAATAGTATAAAGAAATACTTTAAAAACTTATACTCCATGCAGTTAGAAAATCTAAAGGAAATGGATGGTTCTAGAAGCATCCCAACCCTTGAAGTCAAGCAAAAAGAGATCAAAAACCTAAACAGACTTGTAACAAGAACTGAAACACTGAATAAAGAGCCTTCTAAAACAAAACAAACAAAAACAGCACCAGATATATTCACAGCAAAATCCTACCACTCTCACAAAAGACCTACAATCAATAGTTCTTAAATTAGTTTATTTTTAGTTTTATTTTTTTTTAGAGAATGAAAGAGAAGAAGTGCTTCCAAATTCCAAAGTCAAGTAAAGACACTACAATGTGGCATAGTGGCACATACTTTTAATGCTAGCACTGGTGGGGGTGGGGAGAGAAAGATCGCTGGATCTCTGTGAGTTCTAGGACAGCCAGGACTGTTTAGGGACATTTGGTCAACCTCAACAACTACTGCTACAGACCATATCATTGACGTATAGATATGCAAAAATTCTTAATATACTCGCAGGCAGAATACATTCAGTGGTCAAGTTCGCTTTATCTAGTAGATACAAAGATGGTACAACACATAGAAACTCATCACACATAAATAATAGATGCATATTTATGTTAGAAAATATAAGGTAAGAAAATACAGAATGCTCACTGCACACACTCCTATCTCCACACAAAATAAGTAAAATACCAGTTATAAAAAACATATAAAAAAACAAAACAAAAACCCCTAATGCCTGGGAAGTGGCAAAGAAAATAAAGTACTCTCAAGGAAAGGCAGGAGCCAGGCACGATGGCTCTCTCATGATTCCAGCACTTGAGAGACCGAGGTACAAGGTCCTCGACTGTTTGCTGAGCTTGAGGTAGCCTGGGTTACCTGAGACTCTTTCCCAAACCACGAGCCAAAAAACTAAAAACATATAAGAGAGACAAAAGGAAGATAGGAAGGAAAAATGAAAGCAGAAAAGTAATACACTTGAAATCAATCAAATCCCACCATATTTGATCATCTCACACAATGTCCACATGCTGCAAGCTTACCATAGCCGAGGGCTTCCTCGCCAGTCTTCAGGAAATACCATCACTACCCCTTTCCGACTTAAACCATTTTTTTTCACATTTTGTTTTTATTGTACTCATCAATGTATGCCACATTGTAGTGTCTTTACCTGACTTTGGAATTTGGAAGCACTTCTTCTATTTCTTTCTCTAAAAAATAAAAGTAAAAATAAACTAATTTAAGAACTATTGATTGTAGGTCTTTTGTGAGAGTGGCAGGATTTTGCTGTGAATATATCTGGTGCTGTTTTTGTTTGGTTTGTTTTGGAAGGCTCTTTAATCAGAGCTACACTTGAAAGCTCAATACCTGAAACTACCCCAATATTACATGGAAAACTCAATTTGTGTTTTCCTTCATTTATCTACTTTTATCTTTGTGGATGCATGTTCTCCTTGAATGAACGTCTGTGCACCATGTGAATATCGGTGCCTGCTGAGAAGAGGGCATCAGAGACCCTGGGACTGGAGTTATAGACTATAACTATGGAGTTATGAGCTACCACATGGGTGCTGGAAATCAAACTCAGGTCCTCTGGAAAAACAGCCAGTGTTCTTAGCCACTGAGCCATCTCTCCAGCTCTAAAAAAAGCAAAAAAATCTATTTTTCAGAGATTCTTTTCTTTTTCGTTTTAATTTTTTTAATATTTATTTATTCATTATGGATACAATATTCTGTGTGTATGCCCGCACACCAGAAGACGGCACCAGACCTCATTACAGATGGTTGTGAGCCACC
>NW_004949100.1:22908938-23026803 GCF_000317375.1 Microtus ochrogaster | reverse complement strand
TGCCTGAAGGCCAGAAGAGGACGCCAGACCTCTTTACAGATGGTTGTGAGCCACCATGTGGTTGCTGGGAATTGAACTCAGGACCTTTGGAAGAGCAGACAATGCTCTTAACCACTGAGCCATCTCTCCAGCCCCTTTTTCGTTTTAAGCGGGGAGGAGGCAGAAATCCTCAATAAATAAATAAATTAATTAAGTGCTGAGATTAAGAGCATATTCCACCACAAAAAAAAAAAAAAAAAAAAAAAAAAAAAAAAAAAAAAAGACGAATCAAACTCCAGGCAAAATCCCAGTGGTATATTCATTTAATCTTAGTTAACACTATCACTAATTAAGTTATTGTGCCTTATAGATTATAGTAGAGGAGAACAATAAACATTAGGAACAAACATTTTAGACAAGGATATTTATTACTTTTAATAGTGAAAAATGTTGGGGAATTCTTTTTTCTAAATGACAAGGATTAAGTGATTATAGCCAGGGGCTGGGGATTTAGCGCAGTAGGTAGAACGCATACTTAGCATGCACGAAACGTTGGCTTCCATAACCTAAGCATGCACGTGGTGGTGCACACCTGTATCCCAGCACTCCAGGAGATGGAGGCAAAAATGAAGAGAAGTTTAAGGTTAACCTACACAGCAAATTAAGTTAGCCTGGGACATGAGATCCAGTCTAAAAGGGGGGGGGGTTATGGCTGAAAGCAGTATGCTAAATGTATAAACAACCCAGGACAGCCTCAATTTTCAAAAACAGATCAAGAAAGCAGACATTCACATAAATATCAAACTTTATTTTCCACATCTGAGAACATCTTATGGCTCATAGGTACCATACGGTTGTTCAAACATAGCTTGAGGACACCATCGGTCCCCACTGAAGACAGGAAGAAAGATCTCAGATGCTGCTGAGTGTTTGAGGTTCACAGATCAATGAAGCGTTAGGGTTAACCCACGTCTCCACTCTTCCCCCCCCCGCTCTTTCCACATCAGCACATTCTGCACAATCATGGTTCTGACACAGCAGCGGCTGCTTCACTCGTGTTAGGAATACTGTAACTGATGGGAAATGGTCACCTCCTGCTTCCAGGGCCATGCAGCCCGAAAGCAATGATGTGAAATGAACTGTCATATGCTTGCTCTGGGTTCTTGAGCCTCCTTCCTTGCATGCATGTGGTAACAATGAATGAACACAGAGGCTGTGGTTTGACAGAGAGCAAGGAGAGGTGTAAGGAAGCTTTGGCGGGAAGAAAAGGAGAAATGTATAATTATATTATGATCTCCAAAAATTTAAAAAGTAAGAACCAAATTGACATTGTCTAGGCTGGTCTTGATATACTTCCCTAGATCTCCCAGAGGTCAAAAGAGGATGTTAGATTCCCTAGAACTGGAGTTATAAAACAATGCAACCTCCCCCTGCCAAGTTTAATGTTTCCTGGTTGCTATGGTTATATTCTCCTTCCTTTCCCTGTATTTAATGCACTAGTGAGTGTGGTCTCTTTAAGGGATCTAATCTGCATGTCAGCATCATCCTCACCATGTGGAGCTTTAAAGTCCATCTTAACAATGGACAGATGAAGTAATAGATGACCAAACGCTCTATGGGGGAAAAAACTCTTCGTTCTGAATTCAAACATGAGTACGCCTGCCTAACCAATACACCGAGAAAAATCAGTATTCACTTTGTGCTGGATAGTTTAATGTCAACTTGACACAAGACGAAGTCATCTTGAGAGGTGGAAACCTCAACTGAGAAAATGCCTCCATAAAATTGGGCTGTAGGCAAGCCAGTAAGGTATTTTCTTTATTAGGGATTGATCGGGGAGGGTGTTATCCCTGGGCTGATGGTTCTGAGTTCTATATAAAGCAGGCTAAGCAAGCCAGTACGCAGTACCCCTCCACAGCCTCTGCATCAGCTCTTTCCTCCAGGTTCCTGCCTTATGTATGTTCCTGCCCTGACCTCCCTTAGTGATGGACTGTTACCTCGAAGTTTAAGTGAAATAAACCCTTCCCTCCCCAATTTGCTTTTGGTCATGGTGTGTCATCCTAGCACTGAGAACCCTAACTAAGACACACTCATTTAACGGCATGTACAGAATACCCTCTGTACGCCAGACCACTCCCAGCCCTAGAAATATACCAAGGTCAAGGTTTCAATTTCATAGTGCTTATGGCCTTGCAGAACAATAAAGATGAGTACAATAAAAACAAAATGTGAAAAAAAATGGTTTAAGTTGGAAAAGGGTAGTGATGGTTTTTCCTGAAGGCTGGTGAGGAAGCCCTCGGCTATGGTAAGCTTGCAGCATGTGGACATTGTGTGAGATGATTAAACACGGCGGGAAGGGCAAGTGCCAAGGTCCCACAGAGGGCATGGCCTTGAACAGTGAAGAGAACCACTGGGCTTGAGAGTATATGCAAGGAAAAAAAATATTTGGTCTGTGAAAATTAATAGGAAAAGCTGTCATACAATTCATTAATTGCATATGTTTAATTACTTCCCCTAAATCCTCTTAAACTTTACACTGCAGTGCAATTAAACATTTTGAAAAGTTTCTAGCATGTTGAAGCCAGCTGACCGAGTTTAAACACATCCATGGAGGTCAGTGGCTTTAAAGCACTTTAAAGTCCAAACAAAGCACTTGATCTTAACACCAAATCCCAGGTCTGAGAAAGTCCTGACTGTGATGGACCGGCACCCCGAGGAAGCAAGAGCTCTGACCCCAAATCAAATCCTGGACACCGAGGCTCTCGTCATGGCTAATTATTCGCTGTATTAACAGGCCCTTCACCAGGAAACAGCACGGATAACTCGTGAATAGCCACTACATTGCTCATTTCTGGGACACGCAGGCAGATGGTGCCAGAAAGCTAAGAAGTCACCGTCAGGAGAAGCACTTCACACTGACATCAGAGCCCTGAACTGTGCCCTACGGTGATTTCCCATGTTCTTTAGAGTGGAGGCTCCATCAGAGCCTGTCGGACTGGCCTCCCCTCAGTCTTAGAGGCTGCGAGACTGAGGAGAGCTACTCTTTGGCAGGCATCAGGAAGCAGCCAACCTCTGTCCGCTAAAGAAAGGCCCAGTGTCTAGTCAGCACAGGCCTGCTTCTGTCCATTTACTACTGTCCAGTGGCCTTCCAAAAGTCACTTCCTAGGCCAGGAAGGGATAAAGGCAAATAAGGATATTTACTTTCTACGGCTCCGGATTCCTTAGAAAATAATCTCTTCTAATCATCTCCAGCTTCAAGGTCAAAAAACAGGATCAGGTGGGGGGGGGGCCCATTTTGTAATATAAGTTGAAGAAGGGAAGTGGGGGATTAGGGAGTGTCTGGAGAGGGAGGAAGAACACCTTAAGTCACTCCCATACTACAGTCCCAAGTGCAGTATGAAGTCACACCAACAAAATGGTGACATCTCTTAGAACCAAATTCTGTTTTTTTGTTGTTGTTGTTTTGTTTTTGCCATAAATAACTTATTGTCTCATCCTTTACTCATAGATTCTATGAGACTGTAAAGTGCTGTGCACTGGTCTGTCACGTGAGAGGTTCTGAGTTCAAGTCCTACAACATGCATATGCATACACACACACACACACACACACACACTCAGACACACGGCGTGTGAGCCTGGGACTCTGCAAATTATATAACAGATTTGCTAGGATATCATTGCTATCACAGCTCAAAGCACAAGCTTGCTAAGAACAATCTCTCACTTTTGCAAGCCTTGAGGTCTGACTGCATGTGGTTCTTGATGCTTTCCTGAGTTTAGAAACCCAGCAAGAGCAGGGGTTCTCAGATTCATAGGCCCAGGGATAACCCAGAGTCCCAAGTCTCCCTAACTTGTCTAGGGTGGGACTCAGAAACAAGCAGGATCTGAGGAAATCTAACCACCAATGAGCTAGTGAGCATCATTTGTGAGCAGGACCACCAGGGAGAACAGATCACCAGAGAGGATAGTTCCATGGAGGTGCAAACTATCAGACAGGACCCGAGGAACAGGGGAACCAGAACCCACCGAGCGTTTCTACCATAGTCTCAGTCAAGAAAGGGCTCTATTCAGACTTGAGCTTTCAGTGGCACGACTCCAAGTCTCCTGCTGGGGAGCGGTGTGGTGGACAGAAAACAATCTAGCATCTGAGGCAGGCCAGCTGACAGTGCCTTCGAGCAAAGCTGCCTTGAAAGAGCCAGTCCTAACTACCTGGGACATTCTCACTACAGCACTGCAGCTGAGTGTGGGGGTCAGCTGCAGTGAGACTGCACCTCTTCCAGCCATGGACCTGACCCCCGCATAAACAAACCAGCCAGACAGGAAGAGAAGGAGAACACTCAGATATTGGAGGCTGGGAGTTCCCTGTCAAACATGAAAGCTTAGCTGGCATGGTCTGTGCTAGGTGTGCAAGACCAAGGACTCGTGACTGAAGGACAGGGAAGGGAGCAATGTGGGAAGTCCTTCTGTATATGTATTGCTTCTACTGGTTAATGAATAAATCTGTCCCCATATAGGTAGAGCTGCCTTTGAAATTTCCTGCTTCATGGAAAAGTCTGCCAGGTATTATGGACCTGTCGACTAAAGATGGGTGCTCCAATGTTACAGAAGAACTTTGAGTGACTGTCCAGGCAGCTATACGTCTCTGTCAATTCTAGAGTTTTGGAAGTTGCTTACAATGTACTTCCTGTTTATTTAGGTAATATTATATCCTTCTTGGGTCTTTGAGGGAGTTGAAGAATAGATACTTATAATTACAGCTTTCCTTAGTTATGATAAAAGATAAAGTAGATAAAAATACTGCAACTTTAATTCTTGCCTGATACTTGTTTTGTTATATGTAATTTTACTATGTTAAAGTTAAAACCTTCCTTTTTATTTGAACAGAAAGGGGGAAATGGTGTGAGAAGTCCTTCTGTATATGTGTTGCTTTTATTGGTTAATGAATAAAACTGTTTCGGCCAGTGGCTTAGCAGAATAAAGCAAAGGCAGTAATTCCAAGCAGATAGAGAAGGAAAGAAGGCAGAGTCAGGGAGAAGCCATGTAGCTGCTGCAGGAGATAGATGCTGGACACTGGAAGGAACCTTACCAGTAGGCCACAGGTGCATGGCAATACACAGAATAACAGAAATGCGTTAATTTAAGATATAAGAGCTAAACAATAAGAAGCATGAGCTAATAGGCCAAGGAATGTTATAATAATACAATTTCTGTGTGATTATTTCAGGTCTGGGAGAACAGGAAAAGAACAAGCGGCCTCCACCACCAAGGGAGTAAAGAAGCTAGAATCTATTAAAATTTTCAGAGTCCAGTATGGTAAGAAAAGGGGTCAGAATGAGAGGTGACAGCGACACAGTTTCACAGGACTCTGGGAAGGAAAAGAATTCTCTATCAATCCTGGCCTCCACAGTCATGGATTGATTAATAGACAAATTCAAAGTATAAAAAAAAATCTTATTTAAGAACGTGTTAGTTTCATTATTTATTTAGATATGTGAGCATATCACATTCATATAGCATGGGAACTTCCATTTGTATTCTTCCATGTATTTTCAGGATCAGTCATGAAAAAACCCAAAAGGGACTAACACTCCTCAATGTGGAGATTAGGATCCAAAGCAAGAAATGTGGCTCATCATGCTGACCACAAACACAGAGTCCAGGTTGCTCAGGAGAGATAGATAATCCTAGCACTTGCAGAACCCCAGAAGGGGGCCCCCAAAGGAACAACTACCCACTGCAGGCAGACTATTCTCAGCACTTAAAGGTACAAGTGCTGGTACTAAAGGTGTATCTTCCCCACCGCCTCCTGGTTCCTGGATCTTTAACCCTAGTATTCAAAAGGCAAACGCAGGTAGAGGTCTGAGTTTGGGTCCAGCCTGGACTACACGGTGAGACCCTGCCTCAAAAATAGTTATTTCGATCTTTCATTTCTCAATTTCTGAACTTTTCAGAGATTCCTGGAATGATGATGGGATGTATGTAGAACATACAAGTGATGATGGTATCCAGCCTTTTCTTGGGGTGCAGAAGTGTTGCAAAAATGTCTTATCTCTACCTCAAAGAGAAACACCCGAACACTCAATCTCATCCCACAATCCAGAAAAGAAAGAAGGGAAATGAAGGACATTTAGCCATAGAAGTATACTAAGAGGACCTGAGATAGTGTAGCTCTGTCCTGAAAGCAGGAAATGGACAGAAATTATTTATTAAAAAAATGATAGGAAGAAACTTAGGAAGAAAGGGGGGACAGAGAGGGAGGAGGGAGGGATATATAAAGAGAAAGGGAGAAAGGGTTTCGAGTGATTGTTTTATCCTGCAAACGTGAGGAGTTGAGGAGTTCAGCCTCCAGAACCCCCATAAAGAAAACATTGCTGCCTGTCTGCAATCTCAACACTGGGGAAGAGATGGGTGGATCGGTAGGCCAACCAGTCTGCCTGCAGTGGGTAGTTGTTCCTTTGGAAACAACTCTCATTTAGTTAGCTGGTGGAAAACACCTGAAGGATGATAAGCAAGTTTGACTTCGATGTCTGGGTGCCATACGTATGTACGCGTGGGCATGCACACCCATGGACCCACCTCTACATGCACACACATACAGGAAAAGAAAGAAAGACAAAGGACAGAGAGGGAAGCAAAATAACTTCATGTTGCTTGTTGGATAGCTATGTCCTCAGAATGTAAGCATTCTTCCTTTGAAGAGGAAGGAGCATGAAGACTAGAGAACTAAATGAAGCCTACAAGGCTCAGGAAGCCAGCGAAAGCTACGGGATTGACAGGGCCACTCCCCAATTGATAAAGCTTTAGGGGACTGCTGGGAAGAGACTGGCTGGCTGAAGGCACGAGGAGAACAAGGGATGCAGTTTGAGCTGTCACCCACGTTGGGGTGGGTTTTCTGGCGGTGCAGCTCCCTTCAGTCACCCATGCTCCCATAATCCACCTTCCACCTATGACCCTGTCAGCAGCGCTAATAAACTCACGGGGTCGCTAGCCAGACTTGGTGAATCATTTTGTTTGGCCTGCTGTCAGTACTATCTGGGGCTAATTCTGGTTTATCCGTGTCTCTTGAGGGAAACTCAAAACTGCTTAACATAAAAGAGAAGAGAACAAGTTCAGCAGAGCTAAAGCTGTAACTCTGAGTGTGTTTTAATAAACGGGAAAGCAAGACTGAAGCATACGCTGATAAGGATTGCAATCTGAAAAGGAAAAAGGAATTGTATTAGACTGAGTATGTCCTGGAAGTCCCATAACTTGAGACTCTTATCCACACTGCAAACTCAATAGAGAACTGAAATAAGAGGGTAAAAAGCCCCCTTTCAGTATTCTAAATGCATTATGAATTCATGGGCTTAATAAGGTCACTATTTTTTTTTTTGAAAGGTTCACAGGACATACTGTTTAAGTGATAAAAAAAAATCCTCAGTATATAAGATTGATTTCTACAATCATTTCAAAGAGAAGTTCCTAAATGTAATGGCTGGAGTAGGAGAAATCCCATCAAAATAAAACGAGAAAAGTGGAGGCCCCAAGGGCAGCAGAGACCCAGGTTCTTCCCAAGGCACCGAGGGTCTTCCCTGTAAAAAGCACGCCTCGTCTGTTCAGCTAATAAGTAGAGTATTCACAACGAAACATACTTGAATAGGAATGGGTGGTCAAACCCATGGACAGAAAAGGCCACTGGGGTGTTATAAACAGGACAAATGCCACCCTGTCCCTCCTGGAACACAGGCAGGTAAAATGCGCTTCCAAGGAACTTCTTCAGGATAAAAGAACTTCATCCCTGTTTGGGAGTTCACAGAGTTCAGCAGCCCTCTGTGCCCAGCATTACTTGAAAGTATCCTACACCCATGGGTGACCAACTTACACATCTCAGATTCTAGTACATGAATATTGCCCAGCCCCAAGGAGAGCTTTGTTAACAGCACTCAGTGATTAATTTCCCCCCAAACAGGACTAAAATTGTCTCCTTCATGATCCTATATACTGGGCCTATGTTCCACATGCTGGAGGCCATGCAGATCAATTTCATGTAGACCAGTTTGGCTCAAACACAGGGAGAATTAGCATGCTCACTATGAACCCCCTCACAAATTTCTTTCCTGTTTTCAATCAATCCACCTACCAGGCATTATTTGGCCTTCTTGAACCCACCCAATAACCATAAGTCAGTATCCCTTCAGAATGTCAGCTGCTAGACTCTAGAAACTGCCTGGAAGTGACTGGTGCCACACTTCTAGGTTTGTAACTGACAATCACACTAGGTAGCTGAGGTGCAGTATCTCATTGCTTGGGAATACTGAATGCAGAGTTCATTCAAGGTCCTTTCCTGCAATATTAACTTTTAACCGCAGAGCTACTTCGGTGTTTTGATATTCCAAGCCCTTTAAGGACCCCAATTCACTTGTTAACTAGATAGGAAGATTTCTTACAAATAACGATAATTATGTTCACGACTTCAACCTGGAAAGAAACACACCAAACTGCCCACTAAAATCAGGCTGAGGGTCAAAACAGTCTTCAAAAAAAAAAAAAACAGTCTTCTCGGCTAACACTAAGACACTAAGGCCGAACCTTACCATCCGATCGACAACCCATCTTCTCACTCACTGCCTTTACACCGCCGTCTTCCTGTTTGGGCCACAGCGGCTGATATAGCCTCTCTGATATTCACCATATCTACTACGTTTTCCTGACCTACCAGTTTCAGGATGTCATCAAAGAAAACATGAACCAGGTCTAGTGTCGATTTTTCTTGGAAAACTTGGGAAAGGACCTACTGGTTGCTATTTTATCTCATAGCAGGATATCAAATTCCTCCTGGAGACTACCTCAATGCCTCTTCTCTTGTAGCACTGTGCAGATTGTTAATGCCTGCTCAGAATCTTCTGACACTGGTTCATGGCTCCTTTGGTAAGGAATCTCAATCTGGGATTAGAGAAGATTCCTGTTTAAGGGATGTGCTGCTCAAATGCCTCTGATGCCCTTTGCCAGTCAATGACCTCACTCCTATCTCAGCAGGATAGGCATTCTGCCTCTTTTCACCACTATTCCCGGGAAGCATGAAGAGCCCCAAGAGGACAGCCTGTACCCTGTTCTTGTTCTGAGTGAACCAAGTCCACACAGACAAACGCCAAAGACGAAAGTGGGCCAGGAAGTAGCTGCTTTGCTTTCACAGAAGTACGTAGGTTCCCAAGGATCCGGCTCCCTTCTGAAATCCCACAGCAGCACCTCTGGTAGTGCAGCCGCTCTGACTGAACAAGGCTCTGAAACTTTCTCGTTTGAATGTATGCACTTTTCCATGCCCTGTATGCATGTTTTATACCCCTTCATCACAACAGAGGCACTGGGCCTTCATGTCTTCCCACTTTGTCCTTCCTGGCACCCTTCCACTGCCTTGCAGTGCATTCCTTCAGGTTTCTGGATAGCCAGGCAGCCCACCAGGAAGCTTGTACTTAGACTCTTAGCTGAAATGCTGTGGTATATGCCACATAATGCTCTGTGCTCAGGATGGGCTAGGAGAATCCTCCCCTTAGCTTCTCTCCAAGTGATGCGCTTAAAGCGCACCTGGCAAGTACCAGCAGAGAGAGGGAGTGGAGTTTAAGACTGCGAGCAGGGCTTCAAGTTCCAAAAGTTCTGCCCTCCCCACATGTCACTTCAGACTGAAATTTGATGTGCTCAGTAGTACGCATCCTCATAAAAGCCAAGGACAGACACGTGCTTTCTTAGCCAGAGTTAGCATGTACTGTCTTACACAAAGTAGCCTGTATTTTGATTACTTGTATTTTGCTAAAAGGCTCTTGGGTATGTGAGGAAGGGTCCTATTTGTTTTCAATGGAACACAATTTGTAATAAATGTGCAGAGAAAATAGCAAACCAAGGCACCCTGAAGTGAAATGGGGATCCAGAGAACACACACATTGGTAGCAAAGGAAGTCTAAGGGGCAAATCTTTATATCTGTACTGAGCAGCCACTGGAGACAATACAAGGAAGGCAGTCTGGATACGGGATCAAATCTTGTACTTTCTGCAGATGGTCTCATAAGAGTTACGACTAAATTTCTACTCCCGTTTTCTCACTCAGAACCATGGGAATCTCAGTTCTGAGATTAGAATTGTCCTGGAAAAATAGTGTGTGTGCATGATGTGGGATTTCCCTCTGTATCATGTGAATACCATTGGTTAATAAAGAAACTGTCTTAGGCCTGCATAGGCAGAATAGAGGTAGGCAGGGAAAACTATACTGAATGCTGGGAGAAAGAAGGCGGGAGATGTTCTTTCGGGAATTCACCAAGGCCAGCTGGCCTGAGTCTGAAAAAGCATGGGATAAAACCGGACTTGCTGAACATAGTGGACAATGAGGACTACTGAGAACTCAAGAACAATGGCAATGGGTTTTTGATCCTACTGCACGTGCTGGCTTTGGGGGGGCCTGGGCGGTTTGGATGCTCAACTCACTAAACCTGGATGGAGGTGGGAGTTCCTTGGACTTCCCACAGGTCAGGGAACCCTGATGGCTCTTCAAGCTGATGAGGGAGAGGGACTTAATCAGGGGAGGGGGAGGGAAATGGGAGGTGGTGGCGGAGAGGAGGCAGAAATCCTCAATAAATAAATAAATTAAAAAAAAAAAAGAAAAAAAAGAAGAAGGCGGAGTCAGGGAGAAGCCATGTAGCCCCGCCAGAGACAGATGCCAAACCTTGCAGATAAGCCACAGTCACGTGGAGACACACAGATTAATAGAAGTGGGTTAAAACAAGATGTAAGAGTTAGACAATAAGAAGCTAGAGCTAATGGGTCAAGCAGTGATTTAATTAGTACAGTTTCTGTGCGGTTATTTTGGGGCTTAGCAGCAGGGAACAAACGAGCAGCCTCTCCTACAACTTGTGCCCAACAGATGGGCTTTGGGCTCTAACACACAATCTTTCACTAATGAGAGCATCC
The DNA here is from genome assembly GCF_000317375.1 of Microtus ochrogaster. NCBI lineage: Eukaryota > Metazoa > Chordata > Mammalia > Rodentia > Cricetidae > Microtus > Microtus ochrogaster. The sequence continues at coordinate 23,015,887 of NW_004949100.1, read as the reverse complement.
TGGGACCGAACTATCTTCTCCCCACACTCAAGTCTGACTAGAGCTGGCCTGCAAGGTCTACCAGAGAGGACTACCACAAGAGAAGGCTGAGAGAGATGGCATGCCCTCATCCCTAACAGGAAACACACAGACACTGGAGGGTGAGCTACCGGACTTTTCATCATAAAACAGCGATAAATCAAGAAGTTAAAACCCCAATGGAAGTGAAGAACCTTGACTGCTCTCCTCTTACTCGTTCTCAGGCTACATCTGAGGCCATCTTGTTTGTCTTTTTTTCTGAGCTAGGCAGCAGACTACCATTTTGTTGGTTTGTTTTCTGTGATGTTCCATACTAGATTTTCCATATTGGTAACTTGATAAATAAATAGTATATTAAAATAAATATTGCTGAGTGATGGTAGTGTACTTCTTTAATCCCACCACTCAGAAGGCAAAGGCAGGTGGATCTCTGTAAGTTCGAGACCAGCCTGGTCTACAGAGCGAGTTCCAGGTGCCAAAGCTACACTGAGAAACCCTGTCTTGAAAAAACCAAAAATAAACAAATAACTAAATATTAATAAAACATGATTTGTTTATGAATGAAGGTTTAACATTAAATCACTCACTATCAAGTTAGGGGACTTTCTAGTCTTCACTACTCTTGTGAGAAGGATCCAAAAATTAGGGTTCATTGAGGGACATGTACAAACTAGTTTCTGCAAGTAATGGTCACTTCTACTGACTGGAGCATGAACTCTTTCATTCCCAAGCCCTCAACCAAATCACCACTTAGAAACAAAATTCTTCCACTGAAGTGGTCTAGTTCATTTGTCTCTGCCCACTACGTCCAATAATTTGAATACTTTCTTTGCATTTTCTCCATGCAGCTCATCCCTCCTGTTTTAAGAAAATGCTGAATGATGCCTAGAAGTTCACAGACTGCATCAATACAAGTTCAATACAACTTACCTGGCCCACTGCCCAGGAAGTGTGTGGTCCCGGGGAGGTAGGCTTGAGAATACATCTAAGAGGCTAATGACCTTGGAAGTGACACCACCCAAGAAGGCGGAACCAATGCAGGGTGCTTAGAAACTGCCATTGATTTGACAGTTCTTTGAGGTAACTCCCACGGTGAAAGTTATTGCCAAAAAAGCTGAAAACAGACATGTAAGCAAAAAACCTGCTCCAAAATATCAGTAACAACACAATAGTCAAAAAATGAAAACAACACTAAGGTCCACCTCAAGAAAACGCATTAAAACAACATGTTTAGAGCCAAGCGAAGGAATATTCTTTGGTCATGTGGAAGAATAAAGCAGTGATGCAGGCCATGGCATGAATAAACCTCGGAAACTTTATTCTACGTAAAAACCAAAACAAAACATACCAAACACAGCTCACGTATCGCATAAATCCATTTAAATGAAATATTCAGAATAAATATCCACTGAAATAGAGTTTTCAGGGGCTGGGAAGAACGGTGTTTGGTAGATATGCACATCCTTGCAGTGTGGCAAGAATGTTCTGGAAGTAAACAGTAGTAATGAGTGTACAACACTTGGATGTAAAGGAATGCCACTGGATTGACAAGGCGAAGGCCTCTCTGCTCTGTTTTTACTCCAGCAGGCACCCTCCTAACTGAACTCTGTAATCGAATGTGAGAGTCACAAAATATTGGCAACAGCAAGAAGTTTTGTAATATGAAATCATTGAACATTAATTAAAACTACTAAGACACATGGCGTGTTTCTGGCTATGGTCACCCATGTCCCATGATGCAACTTCACTGCAGCCTTGGTTCTGAACAGACAACACTCAACTGGCACAGCACAAGGCCACACCATACCACACAATGAGCGCACTGCCCGGAGCCCCTGCAATGAGCGCACTCTCTGGTGCCCCTGCAATGAGCGCACTGCCTGGCGACCCTGCAATGAACGTACTGCCCGGCGCCCCTGCAATGAACGTACTGCCCGGCGCCCCTGCAACGAGAGCACTGCCCGGCGTCCCTGCAATGAGCGCACTGCCCGGAGCCCTCAGCTCAGATGTAAGAGTACTGCATTTTATGAACTAGTGTTTTTATGGCACACACAAAACTTTCTTACAGAAATAGAATGGTTTATTTATAAAAGCTAAAAACTTTTAAAACATTTTCCTACTATCTTTTTTTTAGTAAATTGTATCTTTGTAATATTACATTAGAATGTTTGAATAAAAATAATTCCTGTTGAATTTCATAAAAATATTATTAAGCAGATTTGGTTCGGGATTAGGACAGAATTTCCAACAATGTCTAAGTTGGCCCTGAACAAAACTCTGCCTTTCTGTACTATATGGTAATGCAAAGTGGATTCTCAGGGGTTGATTATTACAAATTCAAAGTATCAAACGTTGAAGACGTTCTATATCCTGCAAGTTTCAAATATTCAGCCAAGATGAATTTATCACAGAAAAAAATATTTCATCAGTATGCAAATTTACTTTTTTCTTTAATAAATGGTAAAATTATATGTGTATCAAGGGATTGTTTTAATATAAATTTCTTTATGATTCATTGTCAGTAAATATTGATTTGCATACTTATTTCACATACCTGTATATCTGAGAGTCATAAAAAAAAAATTTTGACAAAAAGGGTTTGAGAGCGAAGTCTAAGCGCCCCCACGCTAGCACAGAGAACACAGAAGCCAGGTCTCTGCTAAGGCTGGTCCTCCTCTGCCTCCTCCTCCCCCTCTTCCAGCAGTCACACTGCTTGTGCCTCAAGCAGAAAGGATAAACCTAATGAGCCCAAATGTCAGCACAATATAAATTACGGCAAGGGGGAAAAAGCAACAACTTGATGCATGGCTGAGGATCTGAAAGAGGAATGTCCACCATTGTTTGTGATTATGGATCACATCACAATCTAATAGCAATTTTTATTTAATCAATAATTTCCATGCTGGACAGACAGCCCTGTTACAGAGAATCGACAAACAGGTACTGATAGCGACAAGCCTCGTTATTAATCTTTCCTCTGCTGGCTTATCAGCCAAACTACTATAAAAGGCACCACCAAGATGGATATTAGAAACCACCTTTTTCCTACCCCCACCTCCGTTTCTTTCTTCCTCTCTTAGGCTATTTCGCGTAACGTGGACTCCACATTTATTTGCGTAACCTGGGGCTTGAGTGGCATAAAAAGGCAGTTCACATAAGCAATTTCACAATCTGTAGGACCTAGACCATTGCTTAGGGTTAGCCATTATAGGCTAATAAATCATACTTTCTCTTTGAGTTGTCAATCGCCAACAAAACCTTTGTACAGGCACCAGCATCTGTAATTCCGTAAAGGCTTTTCATCTTGAAATAAGATGCTCTGCGCTGATAACAAGAGTAATCCCCTCCTGATCAAGAAAAATAAAATCAAATCTGCATTTTACCAATTAAAACTGCTGCCAGAAACCAAATGGCTCAGCACCGAGACTCCACTGAAGTTTATCTCTGCTAAACACAAGGAGGAGAACCATCAGGCTGCGTTTCCTTTGTGGCTTGACCGCTTTATCTTGCGGTGGAAGCTGCGCTAAGCAAGGTGTGAGAACACGCAACACCTCGAGGAAAAGCCACCAGGAAGACCTGTTTCTCAGGAGCCAGGAACACTTCCCTGTCTTCTATGTAGGGCTCTCCAGAACATAGGCACATCACACTGTGACAAACAAAACCCAGCGTGGGGTAGCAGAAGACGGTCAGAGTCCTTAAGACATAACAACGGAATCCTGCGTAGTACCGTAAGACAGTCTCAGAACTCAAGGTTACAAGCTCACACTGGGAAAAAGGGCACCCAAGAAGAGAAGCAATGGAAAATGTAACGCGTCAGAATCCCCGGAAATCCCTACTGGCATTAAAAATGTAACTGACTATCACTAGAGTAGGCAGCTGCTAAAAGTCTTATCAACAATCATTTGTTCTTACAATCTCCAATAAACCAACTTAAAAAAAAATTCCAGAATCTTGAGTCATAAGCAGGGGTTTAAGAGAAGGACTCAGTTTATCTGCACAGCTAGGCTCAACTGAAGACTTCCTGAAGGTCTCTGAGATGAAAGCAATTCCCCTCATTACTCCACCCGGAACAGAAGCCAAGACCTCTAGCCCTGCAATCTCTTCCCCTTGTTCCTCAGTTTCCTCTCCTGCCACCCTTCTACTCTTCATGGAGATTGGTGCTTGCCACTCTGTCCAAAAAGCATAAGCTAAACCGCTTTGCGATTTTGTTTCAAAGCCAAGGAAATGTTAAAGAGCCCAGCCTATTAGTGCATTAGGTATTCCTATGGATAAAATTCTATTACACTGTTAATTCCCTCCTGCTCTCTTAACAGAGAGTACTAAACACCTTACTGCCTATCCATCAATCTTTCCCTGTTTGAGTCTACTTGTTCATTGAAGACAATGCTTATCCCCAGCCCCCATAAGACCTTCCATTTCCTCCTCGGCACCTTCACTTGGCTTTCCATTCATCCTAATTATACACCGATAATACTTTAAAACAACTTTCTCCAAGGCTTCTTACCCAGAAATATAAACACAAAGATGATTGTTTCAGGCCTGGCTCTCCAGGGTGTCCTCAGTCCCCGCACTCCACGTCTGACGATACTCAAGAAGCTTTTCCTTCTAGAGACTGTGCCTACAATGTGCACAGTGATTACCGGGTGGTGGATCGGTGGCCTACACAGGAAGCATGCGCTACCCAATGAATGAACTACTTACTATTTCTGTTTAATGAAACAAAAGTCAAAGGTTTCCTTGGCCTAACCATTTACTTTACTTGAGTTTATTAACTCTGTTTCCAACAGATTCAGTTTTTCTTGTCTAAATAAAACCTACTACCCATGGTCCTTGAATTGTCTTATTTTGTTTTAATCCCCCCAAACAAAATCAAACTTGAGAAGAAATCGACTAGGTTGAATGCCACCCCTCTTTACAGAAATGGGAACTGAAACTGCAGGCAATGGGATGAACATGTCTGGGAGAGCTTTAGGAATGACATCTCCACCACACTATCTGGAGCTCTCAGAACTTATCTGAGGTGACTGGGCAAGGCAGGGTGGAGTAGCCTGGCTTATATTTAAAGGCCTTGGCCCATATAGAGAGTTTTGAGGATAAGGCTCTTATACATTTTCTTGCTGACATTAATTGTTGTAGAAAAAATAATTCATCCGTGGAAGCATTTGGCTAACCTCAGAAAAACATAAATGTCCCTGAATCTTCAAAGTCTTTACATTAGAAATGGCTTCCTGCTCCTGGAGCTGGTTTTTGTCAAAGCAGGCACGTGATGTCCAACCCCACTTACTGTGACTTCAGAGGCTGGAGTCTGAGCCACTTCCTTGGGTCTGCAGAAATAATGCTAGCATATTTTTTTCCCCCACAGAGATGAGAGGCTTGGCTGGCAGTAGATCTTATTGATAACTACTGAGCGACCAACCTCAGCACGTGTCATTTCCAGGATGCTCCTCCCATGGGTAAATAGGAACCTTAGCCTTGCTCCCCACTTGCCCACACATACATTTGATTTTTTTTTTTTTGTTTTGATGGTCTCAGATTTTTCAAAACAGGTTAGCCCACCCTTACTTTTTAAACAGAACATTACAAAGTAGGGGAGATTTTTCTTTAATTGCTTCAAGTTTTGGAGCACAAATAGAGGCTGTTTTGCCTTCCAGGGTACAGCCGATAATATGTGTAGTGTACACAATTCTGGTTAGCCCTGTGAGGGATGAGGTGTTACAGGCACTCAGTGGGAAGAATGCTTTTCAACATCTCCTAGCATGAAAGATAGTGTCTACAACAGCGAGTGATCTACTCCAGAGCAGAGGATGAGGCACTCTGGTTTAGTGGTACCCTAAGGAGAGCCTTCAAAAGCATTCCAGGACACTGAACATACAAAGAGCCCCTAAAGGTCAGCATTACACAAGCAAGGGGAGGGGTGCAGAGCCCTCTCAGGTTCTCTGAGGAGGCTTTGTGAACGGGGGTTCTGGTCACCAAGTTTTAGATATTGATTTCATGCTGATATCCCTACTTGGGCACCACCTAAAAGCAATTTAAAGCTAACGGGTATAACGACCTCTAAAGAGCCTTCTATTTTTCTCTTTTGTAAGGAGGATCACTAACATTATATTGAGGATAATTTTTATGATAGGGGAAGGTAAAAGTTTTATGTTTCCATATCTACTTCTTCCATTCCTTAAGAGTTTAAGTGCTTTTTTTTTTTTTAAATGTGGCCATGCCAGTGTTGGGACTGAGTAGTAAGAATATGGCACTCTCTGTGGCCCATACAGCATTTGACTGGCTCCAGTCATATGTATTTCCCAGTCCAGCAACAACGAACAGAAAATAAGTCTTGGAACTGGCACTGAAGCCCCAAAGGCCAACAGAATCATTGCATCATCCTCCCCACGCCAATCTTCAAAAGCCAAACGCAAGCTAGGATTGCCTCATTTGCCCTGATGTCTGTTTCTCACTCAGCCCCCTGTATGTGATCTCTGCCTGGCCTTGGATATGGGGGACAGCATTTATTTTCACGAGTGTTTCACAGTCTGATAAGTGAGAAAATAATATTTGGAAGGGTCAAATGGTGTCTGGGAGGGCATCCCGAGAGTCAGGGCAGGGATGAGGCCGCCACTCAGAACCTAGCTGGGCCCGAGGGATGCTTTAGCAGTGGGTCAGAAAGCCCTTGTTTCTTGACCTTTCAGACCAATCTCTTGGATATATTTTTATAGAAATGCTTTCTGTAGGTGAAATTCAGTCAGCAACTTCACAAAGAATATAATCCTTAAGGCAAAATCATGGCAGAGTAACTTTGAAGTCTGTAGTTTTTAAGTCTGTATTTTACATGCCGTGTTTCCAAATAATTAGAGCAAGAAAACGAACTAGCAACTCCATGTAGAAGGAAACTAGATCAAAATCTTTACTTGTTCATTTTAGATTGTGTGTGTGTGTGTGTGTGTGTGTGTGTGTGTGTGTGTACACATGGAACTAATCTGCCTCATGTCTGAGAGCAGTCTCACATCTTAAACCTAATTTTCTCTTAGGTAAGGATGTACAATGCAGCTCTAGTACAGCGATAAAAATTACACAGAAAGCATAAAATGCAAATTTAGGACTAGGCTGTGTTTTTACAGATACGATTCTCCCCAAGTTCCATGACTTTTCTCTACAATCAAACCTCTGATACGAAAGTGAAAGCCTTGAATTTTATGCTGCAAATGTATAGGATGTTGCCAGCTGGCAGCCAAAGTGATTAGAGGGGAACTTCAGCATGCTCTGGAAGATCAAAACTTGCCACAAATGAAGGCATTTATAGACCAGGTAGATGGTTAACCACTCTACAAAAAGGGGGAAAAAACCTGACACCATGTTTAAAAGATCCAAACGGAGGATTGCATTTACTTACTTGCCACCCAGTTGAAGCTGGATATTATCATAAATATATCTCATGATCTCTGATGTGCAGTCTTAAGGCACCAACCTCATTCGTAGTTGCTAAGGAACCTTTGTCCTAGGTCATGTTGTTTGGAATGACATTGAAGAAAAAACTGCTAAGAAACACTTTGACTCGCTGTAGATTGTTGGGAACAATCTTTTTAGTATCGATTACTAAACAAGACTAGAGAGTTGAGTTGTTCAAACTGAGGGCAATGAGTGGAAGTTGTCATAACAGGTGGACAAGAGGTGATTACACCGTTTTTCAGATGTCAACAAGGATGCTTTCAAGCATGGATGAAGATGTACTATTTTCACATTTATTCCTTTTCTTCCTCTTTTTTTTTTTTTTAAAAAAAAAGCCTTGCAATGCATTGGTGGAGACAATTGGTTACATACCACTGAAATTCACAGGTTTCAGAGAACATGCGATGACCTTGAACTTCATGCTATGAGAATTTCAAATGTTTCTACCACCAAAGTAAAACACAACTTACTTCTAGAAGAAAATTCAAAGAAAGAAGCAGAGGTCAGCAAAGTCTGGAAGCCAGGCTGGGCCTCTTCCCACAACACAAGCTATGTCAAGTAGGTAAGAAACAGCAAAAGAAGAGCAAAGATTGAGAGTTGACATTGCCCAACTACAGAAAGACATTTACATTTAAAATGTGGGTCCTTTGTAACATAATGCACGCTAGCCGAGAGTCTGGCTAATTCAAAACGGAAGAGAGATGTGGACTTTCAGCTTACCCTGAACCAGTAGACTATGTTCAGAAGTCAGGCTTGGATCTTGACAAATCAATAAGAAATACAATCAGTCACAAGTGCTAGTAATTAACTTTTCATCACATATTCTTCTTGTGCCTTTGTTGCTTTCTATTTTAACTGATACCAAGAAAGGGACAAAGTATAACAAAAACCCGGTGAACAAAAATACAAGCCTGTTTTCCTAGCTTCTGGTAATAAAAGTAAATTTATCACAAATTTAATACCAGCTGGAAAGCAACTAGGCCCGGCTATAATTATTTTTCTGAGAAATGAAATTAATTACACATCGCTGTGATAACAGATCCCACAGCAGCACACCTAGAATAACATCCATTTGGGAAAGGCAAGGGGCTTGAAATAAAAGGGGAAGGGGAAAAGGCAATATTCTGTCTATCTGTTCAGACAGTAACAGACAAGGTCATCTGTTCGCTGGAACACGGAGTGCACCGCACTGGAAGTGAGACTACCGGCTGGCAAAGTCAGCCAGTTCCTAATTCTCTTCTTCAACTTTGCGATTTGCTAATGTGAAACACATGTCTCTCTTCTGCACCAAGTTCAAATAGCTCTGGAATTCCAACTTTGCAGCACAGCGACTGAAGCAGAACAAGGGGAGAACTTGTCAGGATTTAAGGGCTTTCAGCAAAGCCCTTCAATTGCAGCCAGCACCCTATTCCACGGCAGGATATCAATTATAGATAGTGACTTGCTTTAGCAGGCAGTCGGGACTGTCAGACACTAGATAGACAACCATGAAGAATCATGAATCTTTCTATTAACTGTAAGGGGGGGGGGAAGAATGGGTCATAGCTATAAATAAGGCAGAGCAACAGAATGGTTTAACACCTTGCCGCTTGGTTGTATGTGGCACAAAAATCCAACTAATCAGAAAATGTCTGCTCTCCAAGGAAAGTGGCAAGTAGCAAAATGGTTAATGCCTCCCTAAAAATGAGCTTTGCAACTGGTATATATTTCATCTGTCACCAAAGTAATTAGGTGAATGCCAAGTACCTGTTAATTTAATCAACAAAATAGAAAGCACCTATTCTGCATGGGCCACCACTAATGCTTGCAGTAGCATCCACAGCAGGAACGCAGACTTGTGGAAAGGCAACAAACAGGCAACCAAAATGTGCACATGTGGAATTTCTGCGCTGTAGAAGACATATAAATGAGAGGAACGGGAGGTTTCATATTGTAAGAAGCAACTCTAAATTTATTGACTCAGTTTGCTTACTCTTGTAATTTAGCTTAGACTAAAATTATTTCCATAAAGGTAACACAGTGGAATTTGACTATATCCTGACGCCAATCTATCTCGTTTATCTGATTTAGAATTTTAAAGCTCCATTCTGTGTGTGTGCAGTCATGACACGTAAAGACAGGTTCCATGTAACTATAAATACTATGTCCATTCAAACTGCAGCTTCAGTAGCCTTCTCTTAAAGCTATTCTGACCTATAAGGACATCAGGGGAATCTTGGAATCAAGATTATACAAAATAACTACAATATTCACTGCCTTTACAACATAAAAAGGGAAAAACCCAAACCCAAACCAGCCTACGTGTGTTAGGCAGTGGGAAGGTTAAGGTGCTGCCATACCCTCATCCTCCCTGGGATGTTCCTGGCACATGCTAGCTACTCTTTGATAATAATTCGTAATAAAAAAAATTCCTAACTTCTCCCCTCTTATGATTACAAGACCTTTGTGCTTTCCATGAAAGGAGTCAGCACAAATACAGAGTCATTAAGACAGACGTAGTTTAAAATTAATACTTGAATAAAACTAAAGAGGAAAAAAAACCTATCAAATTACAAGTGTGGAAAAATCTGAAAATATACCTTAATTAAAAACATTTGGCCTACTTTTCGGCTATACTTTTACAAACACAATGTGATGTATATAATTTAAAAAGAAAAGGGGAAAGGAGGTCCTGATGATGAGATGTGAAATCTAACATTCTGTACATCAGATTTCTCAAAACCTGTTCTGCAGAACTTAATGCTACTAGGGAACTGTGCAGGATACATAACACAGAACAATCAAAGCTCAGAAAACAACCATTGAAAAGCTCACACAACATATAAAGCACAGAGATTTTATAACTTTAGTGTTTAGTCAAAATAGATGTAGATGCCAATAGGCACAGGCCATATAGGAGGCAAAGATACTGTAAGGTAACAGATGAGAACGAGTGTCTCATGCATGCGTTCAAGAGGAAGAAGCAACCACTACAGGAACGCCCAGTCAGACCACAGAAGAATCAGAGAAGCACAAGAAACTGTCCCATTTGGTAAAACCATCCTTAGTGCCTTAACGAGATCCCGTGTTTCTATAGAAACCCTCTGAGTCCACGTCTTCATATTCTAGACACTCTAAATGCAGTTCCATATCAGTTGTTCTTGGTCCCATTCAACAAGAAGACTCTACTTACTTGCCTTTGAGACTGCCAAGCACGATGAAGCCTTGGCAAAGGAGCTGTAGGTATATGTGTTTGTGAGACAACACTAGAAAGTGAAGAAAAGATACCTGGCCTTGCTTTGGCATGAGAAGGAAAAGGTGCCCCAGTGTGACTACTGCGGGGTTTTCATCATTAAACACAATTCTTTTCCATGCAAGTTTTAACCTACAATGTTGCCTTTAGGTTCAAACTAAAGCACCAATTGCAACATACAATAATAGGAGGCTCTTTAAACTCTGAAGTCTGCAAGAGGAGAAAAGGAACCATCTGTTTCTGTAATTTTTTACATTGTTACTGGGTCTTGGAAGGGGAATCAAACTTAGTTAAAAGGTTAATAATAATTCATGTCCAGCTTACTATTACTCAATAACCATCAAAGCCTCTGACTGAAAATAGTGTTTTCTGGCTTAGAGGATCAGAGTCATTACACTCCCTATTGAAGACTTTATTGAATTTTACACTAAGCTTTAGCTGACTGCACAGGTCAAGCACTGTGGCTCGGAGTTTTCTTTATTCTCAGAAAATCATAAAGCCCTCTCCAGTTCTCTGTGCTGCCAGCTAAGAAACTTGACTCCGTGCAGGGTCAGAGCAGCTGACCTCATGCAAAGGTCGCCGAGTTGGGAAGCCACATCTCTGAACACCAGTCACTTACATGCACAAGCTGATCCTGGGTGTCGAACTCTCTCGTACAGCCTTCCCAGTGGCAGTTTGTCTCGTAGATGACTTCAGGCTCCTGCTTGCTTTCATCTTTGTCCCCTTCCTCCTTGACTAGGGTTGTTCCTTCAGGCTGTTCCTGTTGCGGGGAGGGGGGTGGCAAGAAGCAGAGAGGGGAAATCAGGCACTGTGGCAAGGGAGACAGGAGAAAGTAGATTCTGCCTTTAGATTTGTTTTCCTCTGAAGTCCACGTTTCAGGAAAATAAAAGAAAGCCAGGACTACCAGCTGGCTTTTGTGAAATGAAGAAGTCCAGCATTTGTATGTATTTTTGCTTCTGATATTCTGAATATACCTTCTGAGATTATTTTAAATTGTGATGTAAGACAGTAGCCCAATTATAACAAAGAAAAAACCCCCCTGAATACCAGGCCCTGCTGTTCCTGGGATATAAACCAAACTGACATCTTTAAAAACAAAAACAAATAAAAAGCAACAATAAAAAAACAAATCCTAAGCAAAAAAATAAGCACAACAAAATCCATAAAAGTCGCAAGTGTTTGCCTTCCCTCAAACTGGCCCTACTTTGTTTGTTTTGATTCCCTTCGATTATGTTTGTTTATTGGTATATCTTATAATGCAGGCAGATTGCTCTCGAATACTCTTAGTTCTTTTCCATAATGTGAGGGGCACTTTGGAGACTTTTCTTTCAGGATCATGCCTTCCTGGTTGAGCCTCTGGTCTTCAGGGAGGTGCTGGTCTGCCGTACTGTAGAGGCCAGGGAAAGAGCACCTGGTGCTCAGCACACAGACTTTTCTAGTCCTCTACGACAGCTTTACAGTGAATGCAATTCAAAGACTCTCCAGGATTCTAGGCAATATCTAGATGTGTAGATTTGAGTTTTGATCTAGGGCTATACGAAAAACTGTTTATGTACACACCATGGTACAAACAGAAAGGCTGTTTGTTGTCTAGTCAACTGTAAGAAGGATGGTTTCAGAATGCCCTATCACAACCTTATCCCTCCCTCTAAGTTCTCACTGAGGTAGAAGGGGCCACACTTTGTAAGGCATGGGTTAAAGCATATGATGACAACAGATCCTGTGAACCTTTGGACTCTCATTCAGCACTGATTTGAGGGAAAATAGTACTGATGAAACTTCTCACGTCTGGCTCAAGAGCGTCTGAAATGACAATCTGGATACACATTCTTCAGGGGAACCGGACCTAAGTGATCAGCAAGACAGTCCAGAATCTATCTGGCTGTACTTCAGTCTCTCTTGGTTCTCTGAGCCCTCCTATGAGAAGCAGCAAAATCAGAAAAGTAGAGAGAATTTCACAAACTCTGCGTCAGCTTAAGCATGGGGTCAGAAACTCAGTAATTGTAGCTCAAGGTCAGGGATGAGAAGCCTAGTTACACCTGTGTTCGGTAACAGATGAAGTCTGACCAGCGACTTATGGACTGTGATGACTTAAAACTTCTAAGCCATCTCACTTATCAAGAACACGCACCCCACATAGCCTCCTTCCTTGCTGGTGCTTATTTTTTGAACTAGAGAAATGAATTCCATCAATCCCTAACTAGCTCATTTTCCAAACACACGACCAACGTCAAGCATACAGTGGGTAAGAAAATGTTGTGTGTAAGTCTGGAGGAGGGGGACCTGACCCAATGTCGCTATGAGAGTAGTCAAAGCTGGTTTGTAAAACCGGGGTGTCTTACCTGCTGTCCCCGTGACCCTGGGCTGGGGAGGTCTTCATCGGGTTTGATCTTAGACCGTTTATTATGCATAGGATCGCCGGTGCTGCTCACTGCAGACTCACTCGTGGGCTTGTTCTGCTGGCCATATTTGCAGGGGCAAAGGAAAATTAGGTTTGATTAATAACCAGAGCAAAAGTGAAAATGCTACTAAAAACAAACAAGCTTATTTGATAACGGGGCAACAATTCTGACAATGCCAGTCGCCGATAGGAGAGTCAAGCTGATGCGACCAAAGCTAGATAATGCTGTCATGCAGCACTATTCACTTCCAACACCCGAGTATCCACGGGTGGTGACTTTAAAAGCTTGAAGAATAGTGCGAGCATCCTAGACATTAACGAGCTAGAGCTATTTCCAAAAAAGTTGAGTTTGGGTGGGAGATCAGTACAAACTATTAGTGAAGTTCTTCAATTACAGCTTCTAGATCCTTCTTTCAATCACACCAGGATGGCAAAAGAGTAGAGACTGGAGGCCTATGTTTACTCAAGAGTATCATACAGTGCTCAGTAGTAGCCTGGCTGTAGTAGAGGGATTGGACAGTGGCTGAGAGTCCACACACATCGACTATCAACAGATGTAGCTTATAGACGGTCGTATCAGGCAGTCTACTTTTAAATCACAAGCAAACGGCTCTGATATAAGATGTCCTACTTCACACTCATCAAAACTGAATAGACCTTCTGAGAGAGACAACCAGATGCCCATGCAAAGGCTCGACAACCCCATGGCACTAAGAGCCAGTGTGATGACAAGGCCTCTGTTGACCAAGATGAAACAAAGCGGCGTCTCTCACCTGTGAGGACTCAGAAGGGCCAGAGCTGACCTGGACAGGGTTCAGAACTGTCGGGATCCCAGGGATAGGTCTCTGTGTCGGAAATGTTGGAGCAGGGTGGATGAGTGGAGGGCTGTGCCCAAAGGCTGAGCCTAAGCTTTGCTGTCGGCTTAGGATCTGCTGATGCATATGAAGAGACACAGGGGCAGAGGGGTAGGTGAAGCTCAAGGCAGGGCTGAGGAGGAAGACAAAGAGAAAAAGTGTCATGCTGACATCAGAAACTGTCACAAACTAAGGATGCTGACGACTGCAGCCATCCAATCACACTGGGTCTATCTGTTGCGGTGAGAAGGTAGACATAATCACTGTCAAATGTTTCGAACACTTCCCAGAAAAACCAGAACACTAAGAGCAGACATGTGTGCACAGCTTCCCCACATCACAGCCCTGATGTCAGATTCTAGAAAGTGGAAATAAGGGGCATCGGCTCAATAATAACTATTTATTGCAATAACAAACTTTTAATAAAAGAGAGAATGGGTGACTACGTGCTTTATAGTACTTTTATGTGCCCTGGGTTCCACTTGTTCCTGTGCATGGAGCAATTCCTTTAATCTTAGCTCACACCGATCGCTTTCATATGTCTCCAGATCTTATTACAAGAGGAAAGAAAATCAATTGGTTAAATGTGTTTTGAACACCATGCTTGTCATATCACTCATTTGTTTGTAAAGATGGAAAGCTTGGTTCATCCAGAATGCCACCTAAAGAATTTCCATCAGTGCCGTCTGGTTACAGAAGCTGATGGATTAACCTCTCCCCACTGAAATCAGTGATCAATGGGCTTCGATGGCTGCATATTCCAATGGGAGAGCACAGCTCCCTCCTCCAGCAAAATGGCATTAAGTGTCTATTACACCCCATTATGCATGCTAACGTCTGTCACCACTTCATTTTGCCACCTATATCCCAGGCCACAGTCAGTTCCCTGAAAGTGCTACTTGTACTGCAGGACACGACAGCCAATGGCCAGTGGCCAGAGACTTCTTTGTGTGAGCAGAGTTGAGGAATCAAATCCTCTAAAAGCAACAGCGGACTCTGGAGGACTTTTCCAGCGGCTTAAAAATGCATAGAGAACTAAAAGCTGCCTACACGGAAAACTCTCCTCTATTAAAAAAACAATAATCTGATAATAAATTTACATGCAGGCACACATGCACGAGAGAGTACACACCCACACAATTGTAATGGTAGCCAGAAAGAACTAGGGTTTCTCATATTATTAGAGCTAGAACTCATGCAAATTTCCAATCTGGTGGGTTAATTACTATTGCTGCTAAGCACATTAACTGAGAATAAAATAATTACAATAACAAAATCCAAACCATTTCGACGACTTTAAGTAATAATCAGAGATATACTCCCTTCATTAACGTGACTTTACATTTTTGTCTATTTGACTATAACCCATAAAAGGGTGGCTTCAATGGGAATTCATTACTACTATTCCTACAGAGAGTTTTCCTTTACAATAGCTTGCCCATGTAAGACTGAATACCATTAAGAATACCCTTGGAGAAACTCAGCGGGCTTTGAGGGACTCTCCTTTCATTTTACATTGTGTTTCCTTAATAAAGGGAAGCAGAAACGTGGTAAAAACTGTGATTGCTCACAGTAAGTTAGAAGAATCAGTAGTAATATTCTGTTTCTGCGGTGCTATAGTTCCTGTCTGTATTTCTGTAAGCAACCATGAATGATTACATCAAGACTCACCTAAGGTAGCTGTGTGGATGATTGATAGGGCATTAATCAAAAGATGCATATCTACCTCAGAATTTGTTCACAAGCTTTCTTCTAATAGCTGATTTCATGTTCACTGAGCTCTGTGCCAGTTTGTCCAATTTATTTTTCGGTGTACAAGCCATTCATCAAAAACCACAATGATTTAACACCTTCCCCTCCTTTGGGTGAATGGGTATTACTAAGTGTAACTACCTTACTCTACTCATTAAAGGAACAAAACTCGAAGACCCCACTTCAGGTATAATTAGAACGTCAACAGCCCCGGCATTATCCTTTATACACATTTTTAGTTTCTCGGGGTCTGAACTATCCAGCAGGCTAAGGAAGGAAACCCAGGAAGAGGCCACTGACACTTCAAACTGTGGATGACATCAGATTCTCAGCTTAAGAATGGAGTACCCGATAAGGAGTCAAGGCTACGAAAGAATATAATTTCACAAAGCAGAAAATGACCTTACTTTTTTACATGCATGCAGCACAAGAGAATTCCCTGTATGTGGAACGCCGAACAAGAGAGGTAAATGTTTTTAAAGTATCAGAGCAGATTAATCAAGGCTCGGCATCCCTATAGACATTCCTTAGCACACAGTTCTTCTTGCCTATGGGTACCTAAGAGTTTGAGATTTCCAGCACACTTTTGTAGCTCTCATTGTGGCTTACTTTTCATTAGTGAAACCAGGTAGCTGAAATAAATACACTCTAAAATTTACTTGAACTACTAGGCAGCGGGGCTGACAGACAGACCAATGACTTCTCAGCCTTTGCAGTTTATTATAAGCCAGGAACAGATGACCTCTTCTCTGTGTGCCAAGACCTAGATACTGCAAACTTCCAAGATGCCTTTGATGAGCACAGAATGTTCAGCCCTAGCTGTTGCCACTAACACAGCTCCTAGGACAGGCTGCAGTAGGGCTGTCAACTCCAGACCACAGACCACTTTAGAATCGAATGAAAAAAAGCACAAAGTTCTATGCTCTATCACAGTATCCGTATATGTAGGTTTTGCAGTCAGTGCTGCTCAGAACATTGCCTATACAGAGTTCTCAGGCTGCGTTCTTAAGGAAAAAGCAGAAAAATGGGCCAAGCAAGACTGAGCATGGCAGTTCCGTGCATTAGAGACCGAATATACTACCTGGTAAACGATGCCTCCATGTGTCCTCTCATGGTGGAAGTGTAGAGACCTTCTGAGTTCTTGAGGGGGAGCCAGGGAGCCCAAGCCTATGTGACCAAGTCTACATGCACAGGGCCATGGAAGGGGAAGTGCTGATCTATGAAGTTCTGGCTTCTTGGTACAGAGGTGGCCACTCTCGAAGTGGGACTTGCCGTGTCCGCTACCCAGATCCCTCTACCTCTAGAGCTAAGCAAGAAGCTCTGGTCTCCTGCCTCGTCCACTGCTTTTAGAGGCTGCTCACATTCCCTGCTCCATCTGGCTCTCGCTTCTGGCTGACTCTAGCTCTTCTCTCACGGGACCTTGGTCATTAATTTAATGACACAGATAATTCAAAATAAAATCAAGACTTGCAGCTTATCCAACATCTGCAGCTAAACCACATCTACAGATAAGGTAATTTGTTCACAGGTTCCAGGGAATTAGGATATGAGTTTCCTTGGAGCCATTATTCTGCCTAGTATCCTCAGACTACTGCCACTTCAAAAACAAACAAACAAACAAACATCTTCCTCTGGAAATTCCAATTAGACATCATATGCACCAAATCACATTAAGGCATCAAAGCTAACATTTAACTTTACTTTCCCCACTATGGGTAACACAACAGAGGTTTCGTTGATTACAAAAGACAAGATTGAAGGAAAAGGTCAATTGTCCTTAAAGAGTCCCCCTCAAAGGCCCTTGAAAAATAGTGCATGTATTCATTCGACATTACCTACAAATACAATGTATCAATATTATTAAAATTTCTTATATAATCCAGAGCCACCAACTCAGGGCTGTCACCATTCAGAGTGGGCTGGGCCCTCCCAGATTATCACTGATCAAGAAATGTACAAAAAATTCTTTAAGAAAGGAGAGAGAGAGAGAGACAGAGAGAGAGAGAGAGAGAGAGAGAGAGAGAGAGAGAGAGAGAGAGAGAGAGAGAGAGAGAGAGCGCGCCTACAGTTGATTTGATGGGGGCGATTTCTAAACTGAGATTCCCTCTCCCCATAGATGCCTAGGTTATGTCAAATTGACAAAGATGGACCAGCACAAACACTTACAGAAGCTAGAGACTGGTATTCCTTGTCATACACATTTTCTGGCTACATCACCCGAATAACTAATGTAAGTACTAATTGGTCTTCACTTATTAGAAGAGTAAAAAAAAAAAAGCAGAAAAATGTGGATTTTAGAGAGTTGAGTGATCAGCACCAGTTTATAGTTACTGGAGTGTTTGTTTAGCAGGGCCCTGAATGGTGTGACTTATGAGCAGAATCCTGGGCAAAGCTGAGTCAGAGCTGCTCTGTCAGGTTCATCTCTCACACAGCACTGAGCTGAAACTCAGTGTGAGCAACAACCCTCCATTTGAAAAGCAGTTCATTTTCCCCAACGACTTAAAAAAAAAAAAAAAAAAGACCTTTGAGCCAGAAAGACAGCTCAGTAGCTAAGAGCACTTTCTGCTATTACAGAGGACTCGAGTTTCAGTGTCTAGCGCTCACAACAAAATTTTAGTTCCAGGAAATCCGATGTCCTCTTTTGGCCTCAATGGACATCAAGCACATATTTGGTACACATACACGCATACAAGAAAAAAAAAACACGTGCATTCATATTTTTTATCTAAAATAAAAAATTTAAATAAGATTTTCAAAATCTGAGCCTGAAAGTTCTGATTTATATGTATACTTTATCAAAAATCAGAGGCATAAGATTTTTATGCTGAGATTTATTTACAGTGTTCAGGTAAGCAATACAGCCTGTGCTTATAACATGCTGTGAGGCCTTGGGTTCAACTCTCAGCTCCTGTTACCTCCCCCAAAGTGTAAATTTGACTATTTCTCATATTTAATATAACAGCTTCCAATACATATATCTGCTGTTGGAATCCAACCAACTATCCTCCCGGCTGGGTAATACTGGGGATGGTAGCAGAAAGAACATATATAAAACAGTTAAATCTCATTAGTTATAACATTTCATTCATTAATTCCAGAAATCTGAACTGAGAACTTTCTATATGTCTTACTATTTCTAGCCAGAAAACTATGTTAATCATCAATATGGAAAGTTTTAAAACATCTAATCTTGTTGGAGACATAACTCTGTCCCACCATAAGTTCTATGAATGTTCTCTCTTCTACGGCCAGTCAGTAAGTCACATTTTCATTTAACTGTTAGAGCAACAGACTAATACATGAGACACTAAAGGTTATAACTGTACAAATAAGTCATTAAACATTTTCTCAGCCCTACTATAAACAATCATTTCAAAGACACTGTATTCAAGTCACATGGAAATCCCCATTAACAGAGCTTACAAGAAGACCCTATAATGTGTTTTTTAATTTCTCAGTGGGAGGTAAGAAGAGTGATGCTAGATTTCTTAAATAATTGTGCCATCAATAAAGCAACTTGGTTTGGAGTGATGCAATCCTTTGTACTGGAAGAGCTGATCCTTTTTACATTAAGATGAAAACAAGGAGGAGTCTACACTAGCCAGACAAGCAAAGGGGAGAAGGCAGTACTATATCATAGTCACACCATGTATCATACTGAAACTTCTTGTTTGTGTGGTAACTTTTAAAAAGCAGCATTTTCTCCGAAGATAGCTGTTTTTTCTTATAGTTCCCATAGAATTTCCCATTCCTACATGATGGTAGCGGAGGTATTAGTTTTTTCTCTTTCATGTGTCAAAGCACAACAAACCTGGGGTTTATGAGTAGCTAGGTAGTTAAGTACTCCCCACCTTTGATCTACACTGATGCAAAAGAAAGCCTTCTCAGCTTCTGAGTTCATCTCTGTAATCTCTCGATGATCTGGACTGGGTTGTACGGAGCTGGCCAGGAAAGTGGCTAAGTTACACGGCAGCCCCTCAGCGGATGGTAAAAGATAGAGCGAGTCAAACAGGCACAGCTAATTCCAGTGCCTTGTGTGAGCAAGGCGTGACGCCTCTGGATTAGAAGGAAATGTCTTGCTTTAAATGCACGCTGTAATCTTCTCAGTGGCTACCAATAGACCTATATTTTCTAACTTCCAGATTTGAAGTGCATTTGTTTATATTGAGACAGGGTCTCACTATGTCAGCCCTGGCTGGACTGAAGGTCTTTATGTAGACCAGATAGTACTTGATCTGACAGAGATCAATCTCAGAGTGCTAGGATTAAAGATATGCGCCACCACACTGGGCTCAGGCTAAAGCATTCCAAAAAGAAACTCATTTGATCACACTTCAGAGTGCTCCTATAAATCAGGATGGAGGGTAAGCCCTGTTCCCTGAAGGAAGAAGAATCTAAGGGCTGCTGTGCTTGCTTTCTGACTTCTGCCTCTCCTAAATCTTTTGCTGATGAACTTGGATGTCAAACGAGGCAGCACCGAGCTAACCCTAGGCAAAACTGTAATCTAATCACACCCAACTTCGAGTCATGTTGTAGGTTCTGTGCTAACAAAATCATTCACTTCTTGTTGCATCTCTGGAATTTACCATACAATGGCTGCTATTCAAAGAATAACTCTTTCCAGTTTTGCAGAGAATGGCCTCACAGCTTCCATTAATTATACATGTATAGATATAGGTATACATATGGACCCATGTGCTTATACTTGAGGGCAAACAAAGTAAAAACTTCTACTTCCATCCATAAAAATTCCTAAGGCACATTTTTTGAAAAACCCAGCTAGGCCTCAGCAGGAAGAAACAGGGAGATACAGACCCACACATTCATATGAAAGCGTCCTAACATTTATGTTCTGGAAGGCACAACCTGAGTAGTCTTGAAGAATGTGTGTTGGGCTTTCCATTGGGAAGGTACTGTAGAAAATTAAGAAGCGAATTGTCACCAACCAAACAGCTATGAACAGGAATAGCGGCGCACACTCTGATTTGGGAGGTGCTAACAACTTTCGAAGCAGTACACGGGCTGAGCAAGTCCACATGGTTAGAAAAATCATGCTCATATGAGCAACACAGCTAGTCTTACTTCTCCATGTGATTGGTGTTTCCCAGTCTTATTCGAGCTATGCTTCAGCCACTCGAGGATTTCTAGAGGAAACACAACCTGGTGGACAGGAGAAGACGAGAGGACCTACCAGTCTGAGGCAGTGGTGGCTACACTCTTTGGCAGCCCACCAACCCCTCTGAGCATGTCTCCACAGCCGGAGAGTCAAACAGCCTTTTAGAGTGTCCCAAGTCTTCCACTGCTCTTATGCCACTGGGCATGGACACGGTATAATGTAGTTCTGTTGTCTATGTCCCCAAACTTGAGCCCTGGCTGCCCTTATCTGACAGTCTTCTAGCCCTCTGGATCAGCGCCAGTTCTTCAGATGCCCTGCTCCTCCCTCTAAATGCTCAACACTGTTCTTGGACAGTCACTGAAAGCGCCTCCTGTGGGGATTCCCATTATCTTACAGGTCTTTGCTTCCTGACACCCGGGTCACGTTCTCTACAGTAACGACCAGCCTTCAAGTAAGCTCGGCCAACCATCTGCTCATTTATTCATCTCTGCTTGGGGGCTTTCCTTCCGGTAAGTTCCACGAAGGTGAGGATTTCACTTACTCATTCTGCAGCCTCCGCACCTAGCCTGTCGTTCAACTCGTTCAAGTGTTTAGGGAATGAATAATTCAAAAGAAAATGATCTTTTAAAAAAGACACTATTAACAAATTTACTAATAATATTAAGGAGGAAAAAAAGGACACCTCGAAAATTTTAGAGGACGGGATCAACGCTAATATGGCATTGTAGGCATCTATTTCCAGTATGTTTAATGTGTGTGTGTGTGTGTGTGTGTGTGTGTGTGTGTGTATGTGTGTGTGTATTGATTCGCCAGTATAAGCAATATATTTGCTCTCATTAGCAGTAGAGAGCCAGAGAGCTGTGGAACTGCACAGGTTCCTACCTCCCAGCAGGCAGCATCCATGGACCTAGCCAATGCATCCTCATTGCACAGGGCTCTGAACCAGGGAAGGATGACGCTGTACAGAGAGGACAGAGTCACTACAGTTCCCAGGCTAGGCTTGTCTGTGCACACAACAGAGAAACCTGCAATAACTGTGAAACTGGAGACCTTGAAACTCAAGTGGGTGATCTGTAAAGCTGAACAAGAAATAACATTTTCATCGAGCTGATTTTCCTAACTCTGCCAGATCTTAAACCACTACTCAGATTTTACCACTACACTGAGAGTGAAAGAGCTACACCCGGTGCACTGGGAATGCGTTCACTGATCATGCCTCCATTCCATTTACACTTGGCGAGAGAAGGATTATTGGAAACGTCTTCTCTTCCTACGATGGCTTAATGTCTGGGGGCAGAGGTATTAGTAGAACAAACTTTTAAATGTAATATAAATAATGAGCTGTTTGCAATGTTAGGTTTAACCGTGAACTGAGGACCACAGACTGCTTGATGCTGTGGTCTTCAGTAAAAACCTTCCAGTGATAGAGAATTTACAACTTATTTAAATGAAATACTTTATATTATGTGTAAAGATTTCTGAGTTATAGCACCTGTGAGAATAAAAAAAAAAGTTAGGATAACACACCTAGCCTGACATATCCAAGCACTATAGTTAATATGGCAACAGGCTCTTGAGTGAATCTGCTTTATATGATGGTTAAAGGAGCCTAAATTATTAAGTAAATATTTTAAGAAATCAAAATTAATATACTAACAAGACAGATATTTACTGTTTTAACTCTTATTTTTGCATCATTTTTTTGTCTCTGATACATATATAATAGTCAATCTGAGGGGATGTAGAATAACATTTAAATAGATCTTAACTTTTGGAAAACCATAATAAAAAAGGGTGAAGGGTATTCTTATTGCTCAGTAGGGGTTGGAAACCTCCGTAATTTATTCATTCAATAACTATTTGTTGCACCCGTGTTAATGGGAGGGGGCAAAGAAGATGCAGAGATGTGAGAGGAGAGGTCTGGTACTCTTTCTACTCCAGGAAAATGGACCCAAACAACTGTTTTATTATGTAACTGCAGCCTTACAAACCTAAATGGCATAATTACTCTTTGTACTGCCAACATTAATAGTGAAGTAGGCCACAGAAAATCGCAAATGTGAAAGTCAGGTGTGTCTGGGGGTAAAGGATTAAGTAGGAGCCCGGAACGCTCGTGGTAGTAACCAAGCACAGTAAATTGGTCAGCTTCCTCCTTCCACATACCGATCTGCATATCTAGCTCAAGGCAGACATCAAATGTACTTCTTGCTCAGTTTCTTTTGCACTGTTCACTCTCAAGAACAGCACCTGCTCTCAGGGTGTTCACACGTCTCTTTCCTGGTGAGGACTGCTGAGTTGGTTTATTTGGGTCTAGGGAAAACAATGCACTGAAGTTTCTGTGGCAAGTGGAGATGATACTGTCCATTAAAATACTTCCTGCAGTATAACAGTACATGGCAGCTCATCCCATACTGGATTACATCCTTCAATGGAAAAGAAGGGGCATGTTATCTTAACATACCATGAATCTATCTCAAAGACTGAGATACCCTACTGAAAGACAATAAAGAATATGAGCATGTGATGGTTCTGGGTCACCTGACTTTCACAGGAGCTTTTGAGACCTCAACTGGTCTTTAAAGTGAATCTCTTCTTCCACTTTTAATGAAACGATTAAGCTGGGATAACACCAGGCTCTGAAGTGAGTCACCTGCTTCTCTGAGCAACTCTAAGATGTCACAAGGATGCTTGGTAAGTATAAATGACATTACTGTGGACATCTAAGACACTGCAAAGAGTAAAGCAAGCAAGTGGGGATAATTGAGAGAAGAAAGAATTGTTCACAAAGTAATTCTGGGGCTAGCGGTGTAGTTCCATGGTAGAGCACCTCCTTAGTATACTCAAGGTCCTGAGTTTAATGTCCAGCACCACCATCTCCCCACAAAAGCTACAAAGTGATCTGTGTGCACAGCATTTGTACAAATAGCACAGTATTCTAAATTTCTATGTGGATGTTTTAGTCAAGTCACACAACTACAGAGTATCAGCTAATTAAGATAAAAATTTATGGTAGCAGATGACCAAAGAACACAAGCTAGGAGAACAGGAACTTTCTCCTGGAGACCAACAGGCTGAAACATCACTGATGGTGTTATTGTAAGCACCATTCAGAATTATTTCTATTTAATTTCATCCAATGGGGAAGAACTTTTGTTCCACTGTGGATCCATATCACCTTTAATAAAATATGACCCGTTCCAACACACTGGATGTCTTTCTTACCTGCAGCTGTTAAATATGCAGATTAGTGGTAAAGCTGAGATCGGACTACAGACAAATGCTCAAAGCCTACACTTGTGACTACACTGGCTGACCCTGAGACACCATAGACCCCAGTCTATCCACTGATTAAACTGGCTGACCCTGAGACACTGTAGACCCCAGTCTATCCACTGATTAAACTGGCTGACCCTGAGACATCGTAGACCCCAGTCTGTTGACTGATTGCATTGGCGGACCCTGAGACACCCCAGACCCCATACTATGTACTGACTATAGTCACAAAAGCAGGTGTTTTCTTCATCCCATGTTTCCACTTTTCATAGGCCATATGAAAAGAAGAGCAAAAAATGAGAATCATGATTTATAATAATGCTAACTTATCTGCTAGTGAGAACTACTGATAATTGAACTAGAAAATAATTAAAACTTCACTGGAACATGTTCTATGGAACAATAGCATTAGTTATTCTTAACACATATGGAGGCCATACTATTGCTTATGTGTATTTTTCTGAAGTGCTGAAGTTTCCCAAACATGTAAAGTCACCATGAAAAACATAATTAATAACTAGAGCTCTTGTCCATTCATAAAAAAATAAATAAAATATATTCTTACTTATTTAAAGCAAGGCTTGTAAAAACAGTCTTTTTACTGTGTTTCTTGGGGTTTTTGTTTGTTTGTTTTTGACAGGACATCAAGTAGCCCCAAATGGTCAAATGGGCATGCAGCAGAAGATGGCCTCCTGATGCCTGTCTGCACTTCCCAAGCACCCTGCCATCACCCCAGCTTCACTAGCGTGTGCTCCTCTCAAAGCAAAAAACCGCCCATGGTTGGCAAAACTGTAACTCAAAGATCTCTGGTATGTGAACACTTAACCCATGGTAAAACTTGTACGGGAGAAAAGAGAGCTTAAAGGTTAGAGCCAGGACTATTTAATTAACTATTAGAATACTATTGGATTCTGTCTCTTTTAGTTATAACTAGTACAGTTCAAATCATGTGACTAGTTGACAAAAGTGAGCATCGCACAATTTCTTAGCATGGCTTCTTTGAGCTTCTTTTATATTCAGCGATAACAGTCCAAAACTGATCATTAGCAATAGGAAGCATCTTTATAAAAATCATTTTTATATTCCTTATATTCATGTAGGGGCATGTTAAAATTATTTCCTTGTACCGAAAAGCTAACCAAAGTCTTTATCTTTAAAAGTAAGCTGGAAGGGGACTGGAGGGTTGGCTCAGAGGTTCAGAGCACTGGCTGCTCTTCCAGAGGTCCTGAGTTCAATTCCCAGCAACCACATAATGGTTCACAACCATCTGTAATGAGATCTGGTGCCCTCTTCTGGCCTGCACGTAGAACACTGTATATGTAATAAATAAATCTTTTTTTTTTTTTTTTTTAAAAAGTAAGCTGGAAATGCGCAATTAATTCTATTTAGCCCACCAGTGACTGGCCCAATAGGTGCCCTCAAATCATCTGCATTTGTTTTCTGTTGAATTAAAAACACTGCTTAAACTCTTTCATTCTCACTATACCCCTTTCTGTTGAGAGTTCTAAGGTCAATTTTGCTTTTGTTCCTCTTTTGTACATAGGCTGGATAAGCAGGCAGAGTCGGTTTTTATTTTATAGGAATAGTTCCAAGAGAAGACCTGGATAAAAGAGCTGAAATTCTCCATCTCTATGAAGTAGATTGCATCATAACTGAGTAATTGCCATATAAGAAGTAATGCATACATACAAATTAATTTTGGCCCATTGTTGTGTTATTTAACCTGACTCCTGATATGGGTGCAGCAGCCTAGTGGCTCCTTCCTCTCAGACCACTGGCACAAATGGTTCACTGCTTCACTCGAACACTGACATTTTATTATAAAGACACATAATAGATTCAGGAAAATACGTACCTGATTGCACTTGCCGATAAGTGTCCATAGGATCCACTTGCTGAAGAGCTGCTACGGGAATTATTGAGAATTGTGACCAAGGAGTTAGGAGATGTTCTTATCATGGTCTGAAGGTCAAAGCTATGATCTGACAATGGCGAGATGGACAGTGTGCGTTTTCGGCTGGGTCTAGCTGACAGCCTGGGGCTAGGAAATCTGGTGCCTGTTACAAAAAAAAAACAGGATTTGATTACCTACAGGCAGAATCTATATGTTATTGACTACCACTTCTTAGAGTAAAAGGAGAGGGACAGAAGCTGGCGACTTGTGACAAACATCTCTCCTCCCCTTTGTGATCTACTGACTACAGTTGAAGAAATTAGGGCAAAATATTTATCTTCCAGGGGTTTACCTCAGAGGAGAGCTGTTTATTAATGCGCAGGCAAAATGATAAATTGCTCAACAAAAGGGAGAGACTTTTATGTGTTATCCTTCTCATTTCTAATGATTTATGAATCTGACAGCTGCTTAGATATTCCCATCATTAATTCACCACAAGCAACAAAGACAGAGGTTCCCACAGTTGCAACACAATGCCCTCTCTACTCTAACACACACCATTTTAAGGCAATGAGTTGAATGACAAAAACTGAATTAAAGCATGCTAAAATAAAGAATCTGGTGTACTTATGCCTGCCTCTCTCTGTGACTCCAGCAGCCAAATGGTCCCCAGTAAACTGACAGCATCACTAAAATAATGTACAAAGCATTGCCCTAGCCAGTGCAATCCAATTCAGGGTGATCTTGTACCCCATGAGATATCTGACAACATCTGGTGGCCACAGTTCAGGGCATACTATGGACATCTAAGAGGAAGAGGCCAGAATACTGTCAAACCCCTCGAGTGCACAGAGCAGTCCCATCACATAGAACCATGGACTCAGTGGTGTCAAAATGAAGATTCCTATCCTAAAAGCCTTCTCATCTAAGCAGAGATGGTCCAAGAGGTCGATGATGGTGCTTCATCACCTTTCCAAGGTGCATAAACTGCGCACACATGTCAGCGAGGCTTGATATCCCTAAGGCTACTGATACAGACCTTTTTTCTCCATTAAAGAACTAAGAGTTTTAGACTTCAAGAAAAGTCCTCTGATGGCCTCTTAATCTGAAGGTTAATAATCCAATTTAAACCCATGCCCACTTAATATAGTGGCTTTTAACTGAGGGGTTACAATTAAGTATGATTTGCCCTCAAACTTGTTAGATGTCAAGATCTGAGTCTTAGGGTATAGTAAAGAATGCCTCCCATTGGTCCATTCTTGCTTTTGGAAGATCAATTTACAAGTCAGAGTCATAAAACTAGACTTAATGAGAGGGCAAGAGGTAATCCTGCAAGATAGGAGGCACATCAATTTAAATAATTTTAAATACAAAAATAAAATTTTATGTTTCACAACATGGATATGACTCTTTACAGGATCGTGGCAATTTGGCCTTGCTCAGAAAATTAAAGCAGTAGACAAATCTTTAGAGAAAAAAAAAACAACAACAAGCCAACTGATCTCCAGAAAATTCAATGGGAATATTTTCTTCAACAGACATGAAATAATCTGTCTCTCCCTGCCCTCCACACACAATGTGTGTGTGTGTGTGTGTATGTGTGTATGTGTGCGTGCATGTGACTATGTGTGAGTTGAGGGGGTTCCCACCAGCCTTGAACTGACAATCCCCCCCTATCTAATCCTGTCTCCCAAGTACTAGAATTAAAAGTTTGCATCACCACAACAGACCTCAGAGATGGACCATATACAAGATAATAATCCACCATGCTCTGAGATAAATTAATGAAACCGAACAGAAGACTTTGAAGGTTTTATACAGTTAATCTCAAAGCCAGACACAAGGTGGTAGTAACATCCATATGTAACGTTGTTCCTCTGCTCCGAATGACAAGCATAGGGCCGTCTCAATCCTTTCTTTCAGTCACATTTAAAATGGGTTCGGTCATTTAGAACAGCTTAGGGCATGTAAGTACAGAACAGGAACCCCAGCTCTGTTTATGCATCTAGTAGCTAAGGAGCACCTTTAATCATGCCCTCTGCCTTGAGTAGAACTATCTGATTTTTACTCACTACAATATGTGAATTTCATCATATAAGCGTTTAATAGAGAAATATCTGTCATTTCCAGACAACTTGAATGACAGACCAAATTCACTGTCAGTTTTCATATAACCCTTAATGAAACTATTTTGTTGGACTTGGAGTTAGAGGAAACAAGATAAGACAGACGTTCTTCATCCTTGCCACAATCTCTGATTTTGTAGGGATGCTCGGGATTGACCCCAGCCTTCTAAATAGAGCCTCTCTAACTAGCAGTGATGCAGGAGATAGATAACGTGATCTGATACTATGAAACATAAGCCTTACATCCACCATACATCCTGGCAAAACCTTCCCACCAAACTCCCAGGTCACAAAAGGTCTGGCTGGAAAATGTTCTTACTGCCTCTCTCTCTCTCTCTCTCAGAATGTCACTGGTTTAAGTCGCTTTCTGCTCAGATGTATAGAATAGACTTGAGTGGCTCTTGCCCTCCCTTCTTCCCTAGGATGCTCCTTACAGGAAGTACAGGCTCAAGGTCCCTCGACCTCTGGAACTATTTAGAGCTATGGATATACCTGCTTAGACTAATGTGTTACACTAAATACTCTAGCTACCAAGTCAAAAAGGCACCCCTCACAAGTCACAGCATGTACTTTTGCCATTGAAACCAGAGTCCTGTTTATATTGTGCAGAGGTAGGAACTGAACCCAAAGCCTTGTATTAGCCAGGCAAATACTCGGTCACTGAGCTGTAAGCCCAGGCGGTCTTCACACCACTCCAGCACAGGGAGTTCCAACCTCGTTTCTGCTAATTGTTTTGTTTCTCCATTCTAATAAAAATTTCTGACAAAGAAAGAGGAGCTTTCTTTTCATGTGATGAATGATAAGACATCTAAATTCCTACTTAATGACAGTCAATTTACCATATACTCTGGCAAATTAAAATTCCTTTAATTAGTTTTTACAAAGTAAAAGGGTAGCTTCATCCTTTATTTGAATAAAAAAAAAAACAACCCGCCACTGCCTGACTAAACATATTCTTATCAAATAGGGAAAGTAACACAGGCTGACCTTCCAAGGAGTCTCTCTTATTTTAATTCTTTATTTGCAAATTTTCAAATAACTAATTTGCATAATAACGGTGAACTGTTTCCCCCTCAACAATTGCTAATTGAAATGTGGTTATGATGAATCTGAAACTTAAGCTCTTTATGCTACTGAGCCTAACAACAAAAACCCACAGAGAGTGCAACTCAGTTCTTTTACTTTGTGTGTGGTAACAAGCTGTGCAATAGAGGCCAGGACCAGGCCACACTCCTTTGGGGTACACCAATGTGGTCCTGGGTGATTAGCGGACTCAGACTGTCAATTTTTATTTCCGTGTGGACCAATCATCCTCTTTCTTTCCAAAATCTGGGGCTTAGAGGCCCAAAGCACACCTGTGACCAGGGTGACTCCCGATAGATTCTAGCTGGAAACACAAGGGTTAAGCATCACTGCTAGAAAAACCATACTTCCCTGCAGCTGGGTTTTAGCCTCACTCTTCAAGACCCTGCAAAAGCATATTCACTGAACATGTCCTGTCAGAGATGAGAGCTCTGGGGCGTCTAAAAGGCCATTATAGGCCCATTGTGACCCAAAGGAATCCTAATGTGCTTCTGGGCACCCCTCAAGTGACATGCGCATCACATGATCTTTGTTTCCTTCATTGCCATGTACTAGAATTTGGAAATGTTTCTGGATTTTTCTTTCCCTCTTTGTGTAACTATTATGATCTTTTTAGCAGCTGCAAAGGGTCTTCATGAAACACCGTTTTAAAATATAAGGATATGTGAATGGAAATAAATCATGTCTTATAGTTTTGGGTTTTTTTTTTGGTCCATTTTTTTTAATGCTCAATTTCTAAAGAAAAAAAAAATCCACAATACCATAGGGTGACCATGCAGGCTCCATCCAGGGAGCAAATCTGCTCCTTTATTTTCATATCACAAGAAACTGAGCGGCATAATTTTCTGATCAGTTACATTTCTAGTATAGCTCCCAAACTACAATTTTATGCATCTCTTAGTTCACTGAGAGGCAACAGGTCATCTCAAGCTGGCTCCATCTGTGGAACTGAAAACGTAACCCATCACCAAACCTTTGCAGCCTTCTCTCCATTGCCTAGTTAGCATCTGTTACCCTCCCAGGACCCCATCACCCAGCGTCCTCACTTACTATCCATGGCATGAAGGTACTCCATGTGGATGGCCCCTGCACCGGCGGTAGCAGCCGAGGGGAGGATGTCCGCATAGGGGCTGCGCTGGCCTGTCAGCAGGGCCATCTGGTGATAGTATTCCGCAGGGCTGACTCCAGCGTGGGGGGCTACAAGAAGAAACAGTGTGGTGACAGTTACAAGAAGGAAAAGTGGCCAGTTTCCTCTTTTGAAGCATCCCAAGTCCACTTGCCATTTATCCTTCAAACACAACTCTTTTATGGCTCTGTGCAATAAAGCTCTTCTAAGGCTGCATTCACTGGTGTATGTTTTTATTTGAAAGCAAAAACAAAGGAATTTAAAAAGGTCAAATACATTAGAAAAGTTTTGTTCTTTGTTTAAAGAAATTAACATGAATTCAAAATGATTAAAATTTAAAATATATATGTAGTCATGTATCTTTCGAGACGGGACATAGTCTGAGAAATATGTCATTCATGCATTTTTGTCATTTTGGGATCACAGAGCAGACACAGATATACTAAGAAAGCAATGATGTTAACTAGACAAAGTAATTTATGGAGAGTCCAAAATACACAACCTTGTACCAGGGCTGGTACCAGAATGATGGCTGTCTGCAGATGGTCATGACTGACTCCTCCTCCTGCAGAGAAATGAGCTGCCTATAGACAATTACTGTATGTTCATACTTCTTACAACAGTAGACAACTCAGACAACTGTGATCTCTTTCCAGACATACTCAAAATACTTCCCTAGGCTCCTGACAGGAGTGTCTGAGTTAATACTCACTAACATGAGAAGTCAGGGTTTACCAGAAAGAAAAGAGGGCAGCAGAGCATTAACGACACACAACTGAATAAGCTGCAATTTCAGGTTCCAGAATTTAAAAGCTCCCCTTTTCCTCTTTTCCCCCACTACAAAATCAAAAGGAAAATGTACCTATCAATCTGGAACAATTTACTGGCGAGAGGCAGCCTTACATGAGTAGGATAATAATTGGTTTCCACCTGCCAATTTACGTGCAAAAGCAGCAAGATAGCAGTTCTGAGGGTGGCCTCTAGATTTTCAGAAACCTGGATGCACAGAGACTCCACGAGGAATCTGGGAGCCAAAGTAAAGCAATGTCTGTAAAGTGCCTAGGGCATAGCATTTGAGCAGTGTAGGTTGACAATGACTAGTCACAGGCAGAGAAATCCTGGCAATGGGTACTTTGAATTTGTATCCAGAGACAATACATTTTTTATGCATAATACATAGCAAAAAATGGGTATCTTTAAAGTACCAGACAACAAAAGAAAAATACCAGTGAAATTATTTGGTTGGGTATTGTGGTGGTTTGAGTGTGAATGACCTCCCCATAGCATGCATGTTTGAATGCTTGGTCACCAGTTAGTGGAACTATTTGGGAAGGATTGACCTTACTGGAGGACATGTGTCATTGGGGATGGAAGTTGAGGTTCCAAAGTTCACACTATTGCTAATGACTTTTTCTGCGCCTCCTACTTGAGGATAACAAAGCCCTCAGCTACTGTCCCATTATCATGCCTGCCTGCCTGCTTCCATGATGGTCATAGACTCTATCTCTATGGAACTGCAAGCCCCAATGAGTTCTTCTGTAAGTTACCTTGGGCATTGTACCTCTTCATACCAACAGAAAAGTTACTAAGACAGTTACTAACGGAGCACTGAGAGGCAGGAATGGGAAGGCAGACCCACTAATCAGTCAATGGGTATTTTAGTTACACTCATTAAATGCAGACAATAAGCATGATTTCCAAAAAGTAACAATACTATATCCTCAATCAAATTTCTATAAGCCACCTGCACCCTGAGCTTCTTCCCCACTCTCTTCATCTGTTCTCCTATGGTTATTTCTACCACCTTCCGTTCTTTCATTACAAAATCAAATTCCAAGCAAAGTCATTAAGCATGTTTCACTTTTTGCAGGTTTTTAAAATGTGAATATTGCTCAGAAGAGAAAATAAATCCCTTGGGTACCTTAAAAATAGTCACTACACTGAATTCTTACAAAGAAGACATATGGGGTGCTAACTGTTTCTAGAAGGTGGATATTCCTAGAAATACACGAGAAGGGATGATTCCTCAGACACTTCATACACATTGCCACTGGGCACAAACAGTGTTAGAACTAGAGGCAAGGAAGCCGCAGCAAACAGTTTAGTGAAATTAATTGCATGGTATCTCTTCGCTCTGCAGCCACCAGCAGTGACTTATATTCTGCAGTGAAAAATGCATATTCACCATCAGCAGTTACTAAGGCTTATGCAATTCCGTGTCTTAAGGCAGGGCTGAGCAATTTTAGGCAAAGGCTCATACACACATAGAAGATACAATGAATATTTTCCCCAAGTCTTAAGGAATAGGTTATAACATGACAGGAAGATATGAATAACCAACTCCAATTTTACAAAACTATGTGAAAAGTTATTAACAAAGAATAAAACCTACACTTTAAGCCTAAAATGAGCATCAGGAATGAAGTCTAACTCTTTCTCTTTGCCCGTTGTTTAGTTTTACTTGACAAGCTCAAGGACTGAAGGCACACATAATATTGCCCTCCACCCTGCAGCTCTTGCTACTTACAACAGCATTAACATCACTTGGACTCAGGTCTCCCACTCCACATTGTTCCTGCCCTATGATCTATCAGTTTTATCAGGATCCCCAGATGATGAATGCACAGTAGAGTTTGTCAAGCTCTTGCTCAGAGACAAGTCTAAATAAACGTGTCTTTCCAACATACAGAACACAAGAGCATTCATTAGAAGATGGGCAAAGCACCCAGAGAATTCATACAAGCATGGGCTACTTGAGGGGCTTGTCTCATCATGTGGAGTGCATTAGAGAAGCGTGTAACAGCAAGGAAGGGAGTAAGACCTTACAAGTTACTTAATTCCTCTGTAAACTGTTATCCTTACATAAAAATATAAACACTGCCACCCACAGAAACAGCGCTGCGTGCACGAGGTAAACTTAATTTTGTTCCACTGCCTGTCATGTGGAAAACCTTACCATATATTGGATCTGCTCTACACAGTGCCACAGGGGTCATGTGAGGATGTCGGGGGAATCTATGGAAGAATTGTCTGAGACTTACCATCTGTAGGGCTCAGCCCTCGGGCAGCTGAGATCATGGAGAGGGACGGGCTGCTGTGCAAGGAGCGGATGTAGTCCATATACGGGTTGATGTAGGGGTGTGGCGGGCTGAAGGGGGACTCTGAAGCTGCCGTGGGGTTACGGTGTGGGGAGATCCTAATGAAGGGCAGGTCTGGATACGTCGGGCTACTAGATAAGGCAGAAGGCCTGGAAACAGAGAAGAAGAGATATGCACATGAGATAAGCATCCTCATATATAAAGGAACATACATATGTTCTGCACACTCTGGGAAAACCTAATGGGTATAAACCAGTTTTTAGCATTCCTACCTTTATATTAGGACGGCGTAATCCAGGTAAAAGAATACTATGAAATTAACTGAGAAAGAAAACTGACTTCTGAGTCATTTTACAGTACTCTGAAGATACGTTTTAAAGAAAAAAGACAGAGAAAGAAAGAGAGAGAGAGAGAGAGAGAGAGAGAGAGAGAGAGAGAGAGAGAAAGAAAGACCATAGCCAGGTGAGTTATTAGGCAACTGTAATACCAGAACTCAGGAGACCAAGGCAGTAGGATCCTAAGTTCAAGATCTATAGTATAGTTAGTAGCACAAGGCTAGCCTAAGAGACTCTGTCTCAAAAAAAAATGGATAACTTTTGAGCTCAGTGATAAAACACCTGTTCACCATGTACAAGGCCCTGGGTTTGATCCTCAGTGTAACACACACACACACACACACACACACACACACACACACACACACACACACACAGAGCCAGCCATTAGCCTCTCTCATGACGAAAATCCTTTTAACAGCCCCTGGACTATGACTCCATTTTCCAAATATTCATGGTACCATATAAAACTTATTTCTCACTTTATAACATTTTCTTATTAAACACAACAGAATTGATCTGGTTCGAACAATTTGCCTCTAGATGGCAAAGCTGCCCCTAAGAGGGAATACGCAAGGCAAGTTGAAGGTGACACCGAGCCAGTCTACACTGGGCAATGCCCCAGAGCTTGTTGCTAATGAAAACTGAACCCCACTATTCAAAGGCAACTTCTCTACTTCACGAGGCAGGCAGTACTCAGGATTCTGCTGCTGCTCATTTTTATGTGGATCCTTACTAATAACGTTTAACAAGGAACCCACTGAGCGTCTCTGGGCTTAGAAACCTAGGGAAATCAGGGTCTCATCAAGCTCAGGACCTGGTAAGCAAGGCGGTAACAGAAAACGGTTGGATCTTTGAAGTGCAAAGTCTACAATGCTTTCTATGTACCTGATCTCAGAGAGTCCCTGTCTGTAACTTCATCCTTACCACACACAGACATTCAGCCATGCCTGGCAACCCCAGGGACAGCCATGTCTAAAATGTTAAGTCTGGAGAGCCCTGTGCCCCTGTGCTCCTTCCCGAATAGACTGTTCCTCCTGTAGATGATCCAGGGAACTGGGTAAGACGGGTCAAACTCGTGTATTCCCTGCTTCCCCATCTGCACAGGCCATAATCAGAACAACAGTTTCTGATAGAGACAGAGCCACTGAGAGCACAGGTTTAAGAGTAGAGAAAAAAAAAGCAAGATGCCATCCTCATCCCCACCCCTGAGAAGGCATTGGGCCCCTGGCCCTGACATCCTATCAGAAAAGGATCATGATGAAAACAGCTCCAGCAAGTGTACTGGGCATGTGAAGCCAAGATCCAATATTGTCTTCCTGGAAACCAAGGTGAACTACGGTGTTGGGAATACAGGGAGTCTCTCATTTGTTTGTGTTACTCAAATGCTACTTCTGGTGAAGCCCAATCAGACCCAGTTTCCAACATTTACACACAAAGGGTAAGAAGTCTCTAACAGTTCCTGAAAATGGAACTGTCTTAGTCATGTGTAACAGTACACAGTTATAACAGCTTGAATATAACATGCATACGCGGACAGTTACTGCATGCTATGCAACTTGATTTATGTATCAATTTGAAGAATTAAAGGCCTTTATTTCACCTGACAAAAATAAACAAACCGGCAGAAGCTGTCAGTCTCTCTCAGCTCTCTACTACAAGAGGAGTTTGATTCATGTCTCTGGAAAGCCAGGCTCTAGCCGCCATGAGGCCTCTGTCACTGCTTAAACCAAGCTCCATTCAGACATGCTGCATGCTACACAGGAAGTTCACATTCTACCAAACATGCGATATGCTAGACAAGAAGTTCACACTCATTTCTACCAGAAATAATGGCCAATCCTTCCAATTTGACTCAAAAATAATCCTTATAAAACATAGACTTCTCAGTGGTTGTTTTGCCAAGATGCCAGCAGACACGCAAACTGTATCCACTTCACGAAGTCCTTAACTAGACACCTCCTGGAAACACGGTGGTGATCCCCAGCAGACTGAACGATACAAAAGACAAGCTGGTGAAGCATGTCACCCTTCTTGGCGGGCTATTTTGTTCTTATTTTTCTTTGCTTTGAATTTCGACAAAGATTAGAACCTATTCTGTTTCTAATATTCTATCCTCATCAGCCCCAATTCCACTAAGGAGAATCACACCCCACGAAGACAAATACATATTCAGAAATATATGGAAACCATGGAGGGAGGGTTGGAGGGGCCACTCATCCCAGGGGAAGGCGAGAATGTGGCATCTCCAAGGTTGCTGTCTTCACGGCATCCTGTGAAGGGGTGACAGGTACTCTTCCTGAGCTTTTGTCACAGGAAGGCTGAAGAAACAACTACAGGCAGGAGATTCCCAGGAGGACTCTAGACCTAGCCACCTCATTCCTGGCAAGGGAGCTGGTCTTAAGGCCATTTATATTCTAGTGAGAAGTAACAGCAGAAAGGGTATTACTCCAAGACTCGGAAATAAAGCTAGTAGACTTTAACCAGCTGCCAAGTGGGTCCCTTCCAGACAGATGCACTCGGAGATACGATCACTGTTTACAAACAAGGTGTCTGTGACAGGCTTCAGAGGAGAGTGCAAAATAAGCCCGCTGCTCGTTAACTGCCCTAGGGAAACAAGCCATCTGGTAAATCCAAGCTCTCCACTTCGCCTGCATGAACAGGAAAGTGCTTCACAATGGCGACTCAGGGAGCGCTCATCAGGAATCCCACAGACAGGCACCAGTCAGTCAGCAGAGGGAAGGCGTGGGCAGGCAGCTCAATGGCTGGCAGCTGCAAGCTCTATGACATAGGCAGCTTCCATTCTCACTGTGCTTGGCTGTCTGGGGGTGGGGGATCAATCTCGTGGTCAATGTAAGTGGTCTGTGCCTGCCATGAGCATCTATATGTCTGAACGTATAAAATCATAACATACAACATACAAATAGGCATACATATTAGGACTAGCACATACGGAATGCTAACATAATTTTAAATCTTGAAATTCTGGGAGTTTTTGTTTTTAAAACCATTCTAGCCAGGTATGGTGGTCTACAAGTTGAATCCTTTAATCTCAGAACTTCTGAAGGGAGTGATCTCTGAGTTCGAAGTCAGCCTAGTCAAGCACTGGGTGTGGGGAGACAGACAGACAGACAGAGACTGAGACTCTTTCTCAGAGCAAATTCATATTCACAACAAAATCAAACTGCAGTACAGACTTCTGGTATTCCCAAACCACATACTAGTAGGGTCTTGCCATTTTCAATACTCTCTAGAGAACATGGTCTTTCATTTAGTGATAAACAACGGTTCCTCAAATGTCCTTTCATTGATGAAAGCCTTCTTCCCTTCCTACAGTGTGTGTTCACTCTGTGGAGTAATGATTTCATTATGATGTTTATAGAGGTATATAAATGAGCTCTGCTAATATCCATGTGTTAGAATCCTCTTTCATCCCACCTCCTCATACCATCACGGATAGTTCAACACCTTTCTTTCTTCCTTTCTTCCTTTCTTCCTTCCTTCCTTTCTCCCTCCCTCCCTCCCTCCCTCCCTCCTTCCTTCCTTCCTTCCTTTCTTTTTCTTTCAAATCTAGATTCCACATGACAGAAAATAAATATTTCTTTCTGGGTCTTGCTTGTTTGAACGTAATTTTCCATTCCATCCATCTTCTTGGAAGTGTCGTAATCCTGTTTGTCTTTAAAACCCCATTCTATTAATAAGATGAACCGTAGTTTACTTACCCATAGCACTACTGAAGGGATCATGGACAGTTACAAACTTTGGCAATTACGATTACAGCTGCTATAAGCACCTATTTATAGTCTCCACAGCATCAAATTGAATAAGAGCTCGTTTGTCCTCATCCCTGAAGAACCTCCTTAGATTTCCCAGGATTTCCTTAGTAAAAAGTCAGAGAGTACATGAGGTGGCTAAGATCAT
Organism: Microtus ochrogaster; assembly: GCF_000317375.1. Lineage (NCBI taxonomy): Eukaryota > Metazoa > Chordata > Mammalia > Rodentia > Cricetidae > Microtus > Microtus ochrogaster. The sequence goes on along the minus strand of NW_004949100.1, from coordinate 22,978,221 downwards.
GAACTCACTAATAAAATGCAGGGTCTTTGATGCAATGACCCGAATGTGGGCTAAAACTCCCTCCTACGCACATCAGCCTCCTGACCCATGGCCCAGGTGAACTGAGACACCAGCAGCATCCTCCCTGCTGCCGAGAGAGGTAGAAGACACACGTGCCAACTCGATACCAATGATTTCTGAAAATGGCTAGCAAAATCTTTTATTATAAAGCCAATAAACAATGTCCAAATGACAACTTAGCTTTCAAGCACTGCAGAGGCTGTAGGTCCACCTTCTATACTGCTCTATTTCTTTGTGTATTCTTTTTTTGTTTGTTTGTTTGTTTGTTTGTTTTTCGAGACAGGGTTTCACATCTGTAGCTCTGGAGCCTGTCCTAGAACTCCCTTGGTAGACCAAGCTGGCCTCGAACTCACAGAGATCCGCCTGCCTCTGCCTCCCGAGTGCTGGGATTACAGGCGTGCGCCACCACCGCCCGGCTTTCTTTGTGTATTCTGTCTGGGATGAACTTCCACATCAGACCCTATGTGGTGGTTTGAATAAGCACGGCCCCTATAGGCTCATATATTTGAATGCTTTGTCATCAGGGATAGGAAGCAGAGCACAAAAACATTAACAGAAAGCATCAAGGATGTACTGATCATGAAGCATGGACCATTAACCAGGATTCAAGACAGACAGGACAGATAGGTAACCACAACAGCTAAGTTTACATACTGACAATTCTCATAGTAGTCCTAATCAATTAAATTTAGAAAAAAAGTACACATATGTAATTTTCCCCCCTTAAGACAGGGTTTCTCTGCGTAGCCCTGGCTGTCCTGAAACTTTTTCTGTAGACCAGGCTAGACTTGAACTCACAAATATCAGCCTGCCTCTGCCTCTGGATTAAAGGCATGTGCCACCACTGCCTAGAAAAAGTTTGACTATTTTAAAAGTAGAATGAATAATATAATATTTTCTGTTATTGAATAAAGGTAGACTCCTTAAGTAAATGGTTTAACTGCCAAGCAGACAACAGAAGACAGCATATATGAACTCTGGGAGTGGGGAAACCATTCCTAAGGCAAATGGGAGGCATTTCTTGTGAATGGAGAAACCAGAAACATCACACACACTGACAGACGTTTTTCTATCTATGAACCACATTACAGGACCAGTGTGATAGCATATAGTGAAAATGGACTTTATTCAGACCAGAGATGACTGCTTAGATCAATCTGATGAAAATGTCACTGTAATTATCTCCATTAACAGATTCTAAGATTCAAAAAAAAAGTACACTCAATTTATGATGTCCAGTGCTTTCTTTCTTTTTTTTTTTTTTTTGTAAAAAGGCTTTTAGAGAACACAGTACTGGTTCAATTAAGTCCTTGGGAGATAATGGAGATCTCACAGGTCTTCGTGCCTAGTTAACCATTTAAGAAAAATAACAACAAATTGAATAAATCTAATCCTTTATACTTAATTCTATACTTAATTATATACTCTATTATTTTGTGTGTGTACACACATGTACATGTAAATATACATCATGGTGCACATTTGGAGGTCAGAGGAGAACCTGGAGGAGTTGGTTCTCTCCTCCCACTACACAGGTTCTGGGAATGCAAATTGAACTTTAGCTTCAAGCTGGGTGGCATGCACCTTTACTAGCTTAGCCATCTTGCCTGGCCCCTAACACTTTAGAAACAAGGGCAAGAAAGGAAAAGCTGGGGACAGCCAGAAGACCTCATTTAGATGACAGGTAACAAAATGATCTCTAAATAACAAGTTTTAAATATTACCATAGATGTACATTACATTCAAAATTATAATGTTAAGAAGTCTGTCAAACAAAGTATGAATACCCTATACAAAAGTTTCCATTTTTGCAATATGTAGTAAACTAGAACGTTTCTCTCTTAAAAAAAAGTGTTGTGTTATCAGCAATATAGCTAATGTACTGGCTAGTGTTAACTGTCAACTAGACTGACAGAATATAGAGCCATCCAGGGCAGGGCTCTGAGCATGCCTACAGGGAATTGTCTTAATTGTACTAATTGAGGAGGAAGACCCATCCACGGTGAATGACACCTTTCACCTTTCACCTCCAAATGTACACCAGAACATATGCTTGCATTTATATGTGTACACACAAAAAGTAATAAAGTAACTAAAAATGTAAAGAAAAAGCATCTAAAGCGTTAGAAACATAAACCTGGCCCCCCTTCTTGGATGCTAAATAGACAGCTGCTTTATTCATTGGTTTATCCTGCCATGATGGGCTATACTATACTCTGGAACTGTGAGCCAGGGTATTTTATCAGTGCAACAAAAAAGACACTAAGACAATCTATTAAAAATAGTGAGTCCCAGGACAGGCAGGGCTACGAAGAGAGACCCTGCCTTGACGCAAACAAACAAAATGTATTTTAATACATTATTCATTTTATATTGCATAAATGTACACAAGCATATAAGAAGTACGATAACCGATTATTGTGTTCTAGATACGTGACAAAGTCCGCAAGGACATACTTCAGTTACACACATGGCCTCCGAGTAGGTGATTAACATCAAGTAAGCTGTTAACTGTAAAGTCCTTTCCTAGTCAGCCCTGGAGCTGTGAGAGGAAGGGATCTGGGGCAACTCAGCCCTCTCCGAGGAGCCTCCCCAGCAGTCTGTGTCAACAGTGTACAGACAGTGTCCTTTTCTTTCCTCCTTTCCAAAATTAACAGGTTCCTCTTTTTGAATAGCCATTCTTCGCCTATGGATTTTTCTTCCTCTTATAGGGTTATCTAAGTCCCAATGCGGAGGCCAATCTAGACAAGGTCAGAGTGTCCTCTCTCCCTCTGCCTCGATTCCCTACTGCCCTTGGGCTGTGCATTTCTAGGTATCTTTAGACCCAAGGGAAAGTCTTGTTGGGCTCAAGATTTTCTGCTGAATGAAGGAGGTTTTCAAACTTTGCTTTACTCTACTACTACTTGGCCTCAATGGATAAGGCAGGCAATATTTTACTTTAATTTTTATAAAGAAATAAACCACAGGCTTTCCTTCTTACTTGCAGGGGATGCATTCCAAGACCCCCAGTGGAAGCCTGCAACCAAGCGGGTGTAGTAGAGTAAGAGATTACAAGCAACAATAAGATGGGACAAGTTGAAGGACTTCAGTAGAAGTTACTTAGAACATGTGCTCTGTTTATATCTGAAAGGATCTATCTTATGGCTTTGAATCTCAGAAACAGAAGGCACAGAGAAGGAGCGAGCTAGTGAAAACAGACAGCAATTAGCCTGGGACTTGTCACATGATAAGTGTTTAGTAAATATTGGTCCCTGCAACTCCGCATCTGTGGCTGTTATTGCTATTGAGGGTAGCCTGGGGAAGGACGGTCACTTCACTGCCACAGCCTGTTTGTAATGATTTCCTCTTGGCTCCTGCAGGGCCTGAGCTGCTCTGAAGCCAGTAAACCCAGTTACTGAGCCCCCAGTTGCTGAACCCCCTTGGCATTCTCTAGTAGCACCCACATCTAACCTCTTTCAGAGTGCTTTGTTCCAACCTTAGAAAAACTTAATGTGTGTTTCCTGAAGGAGGCACAGTTATCTTCTAATTTTAGTTCAATAACTTTCTTTTCATTTTTAAAAGACGGTACTTTTTAAATAAACATTTCACTTTATTTTATGTGTATGGGCGTTTTGCTAGCATGTGCGTCTGTGCATCAAGAATGTGCCAGTGCTTCCAGAAGCCTGAGTCAGACCTCCTGGATCTGATGTGGTTGTGAGGTACCAGGTGGGTGCTGGGAATTGAGCTAGAAGAGCAGCCAGTGCTCCAACCACTAAATCATCTCTCCAGTCCTAGAACTGTTTTTCTTCCAAAATAAGCAAGAATTTTAAATAATTTCCCTCCCAACTGTCCCCTCATTCTACAGACACTATTTTCTGAAATTTGATAAATTTCCAAATCCACATCAAAGATAATATTCAAATGGACAGAACAGGAGAGGAAGATGGCCAACAACCCACAGTTCTAGTTTTCCAGAATTTCCAGGAATAATGTGAACATGGTAATGAGAAAATATCTATCACATATGAATGTATCTATCTTTAATAGGAATAAAAAATAGAACTTTTGTAGAAGGAGAGAAAAATCCAGAGTCTAGCATCCAGAGGACTAGAAAAAGAGCTCAGCCAGCCAACTAAGAGACACAACTCATGACCAACAGCCTAAAGAAATCCATATCGTAGCCCTAGTCATGGGTATCATAAAGAGTAAAGATAAAGGAAAATCCAGCAAGGGGTGGATATGCTGTGCCTTCATTAATGAAACAGCTTTGGGACCATTTCAAAAAAGACCCCTGGTGAGTTGGTAACACAGTCACCTGGCCCTAGTGGCATGGGGCAGAGGGCACAGAGTAGATCCCTGGGTTCTGGAGTAAAGAAGTATAGCAAGCATGGTAGACTGAATGGCTTGGAACAGGGATAAACTCAGCTTGGAATAACTGAAGGACATCATCTCAAAAAGATCCCATCTCATATGCTGGTCACACCACGGGTCTCCAGCCGATAGTGCTGGCCTTGTGGTTATGTGACTTCTGCTACACTATGAGCTGCTTAGAATCTTGGATATCCCCAGATGTCCCAAAGGGAGGTCCAGATACCAGAGCAGAACTACTGAGGGGGAGGGGGGGAGTCATGCAACACACAGGAAGTCAGCCTCCTATAGTCTAAACACTCACCTATGCTCTTTTCTATTCCATCTTCCTCTCCCTGAAAAACACAGGTCACTTAGTGAGGTATGCATTGCCTCTGTGGCTACTCCTCCTCAAGAACCAGGAATGGCATTCTTCATTTAATTCTCGTTCTTTTCTCCTCTCTTTTCAGTCAACCTCTGATGAAGGCTGCCTCACCTACTACCTCTTCTTTCCTCAAACCGTTTCCTCTTCCATCTATTTTTCTCCTCTACTTTTTTCTTTAAAACCAGCATCATTAGTCTAACCCTAAGTTTCTTTGTTGGTGCTGTTGGCCCTGCCTTCCCACTTTCATTTCCACACATAATATCCATGATAAATAATATTAGTGCAACTGCTACTTTAGTTCTCCTTTGCCTCCTAAAATTATTGGTGCCAATAAGATGACTAACTTTTTGACTCTTCCTTATTACCAGCTTGCCTTTGATAGTGACTATCTTTGCAGACAATGGCTTAATCACAGCAACACAGGGGGTGGAATGTTGAGTTCCAACTACCACTGACGTAAAGCAAAATAACACATCAACTCTGCAGCACCTGATCCCTACTGAACAAAGCCAGCATCACTTCTGAAGCCTTCTGGGTGATTTAAAATAAATAAACAAATGAATAAACTTTTAAAGAATAAATACACCCAATTAGTCATCTAACTCCTGATGTCCAACTTTCCACAAGTGAATGAGAAACTGAGTAGAATAGCTCTGCAGAACTACTAATCCCGAGGCAATGGCCTCCAGTGAACTACACTCAATCCTGAAGTGCTCAAAGGCTAAGCAGAGGTGTCCTAAGAAATCAAAAAATAAAATGAAATTTCTGAATGAATTCCAACAGACCACAAACAGCTGAGAAAGTAAGGAAGATAGTATAAGATATGAAAGATGAACTCTAGAGAGGCATAAATACTGAGAAAAAACACCAAATTTTAAAAATATAAACAAAACACATTAAGTAAAATAAAAGGCACTGTGGAATGCCTCAACCATGAAGTGGAATGCCTCAACCCTGAAACAGACCAAAGACAGGACAGAATATTGGAGACTGAAGACAAGTTGGAGGAGCTGCAACATTCAAACATAGAAAAGATAAACTAATAATGAAATATGAATACTAACTTCAAGATAGACAGAACACTGTGAAAATACAAAAATCTAAGAATCAGAAGCATAAAAAAAGGAGAGGAATTTCATTCTAAAGTCTTAATACATTTACAAAAATAATAGAATAATAGACATGCACAAGCTGAAACCAGACAGAATCCCAGCATAAAAGAAGAGAAGTTGGCTCCAGGTCCACCCCCAAACAAAAAAAAAAAACTATTAATGCCCAGCTTCTGGAATCGGGGAAGTAGGTTTTCTCCAGCAGAGTGACACTGGGCATATCAACCGCACTCCAGAGCACTATGTTCCATGCGTAGGAGCGGTTGGCCAACAGAAAGTTGAACTCTGCGCTTTTCAGTGGTTTATTTCTTTTTTGTTTTAAGAGAGAGAACAAAGTTAGGTGGGTAGGGAGGAGGGAAGCTCAGGGAGGAAATGCAGGATGGGAAAGAATATGATGGAAAATATATTGTATGAAATTTTCAAAGAATTTTTAAAAAGCATTAAAAAGATAATGTACAACGGTTGTACATTTACCTATATGGTTAGCCAGTTTCAGACAAGTAGATATTTTAAAAATCTCAAAAGCAATAATCTTGGATTTATTTTGCTTAAAAGTCAGTACTAGGTATGAACCAATGATGAAAACCACAATGGTAGAGTCTAAGAAATTAATCCTGACTTCACTGTGAGCACACCTTTAGACACAGAGAGATGTTTACAGCAAAGACAGGTGTATGTGGAATTCTGAGCCAGGAAAGTGAGGCTCCATCATCGCTCATCAGAAAACGAGTCTGTTTCCTTTCTTCATTCCTGCGACAGTACTGCATTGTCACAGCTACTGATATCCTCTCTGGGGCACTCTCCTCCTCCGCTTTGATGCTATTTCCAGGAGAAATGAGAAGCCCAGGTTTATGCTGATGAGGCTTGATAGTGATTGATGAGAAGAGTGGGGCCATACATCCCAACAAAGCTCCTGCGCTAAGGCCAGAAGCTCACACAGTGGAAGAGCTTCACCAGTGAGTTTCCAGCCACTGCATATTCTTATAGTAACAGGGTTTTTTCTTTTCCGTCCAGGTTTGTACATTTTATCTTTATTCTTCCAAACCCTCAAACTGCTTGGATAGGAGAGAGGTGTTTATAACACACACACACACACACACACACACACACACACACACACACACACACACACACACTTCTAAGCCTGAACTTTTAGAGGAAATTGAAGAGGCTTTGTGTCAAGTACGACTAAATCCAGCCTTTCCATATCAAACCTCTGCTAGAAAATTACTGTGCAGATGATAAGGCAGAAAGATATAATAAAAAGTGACTCTACTCAATTTACACTGCAATATTGGTATGACTGAATATTTTTCATTCAGGTGCCTGATAAAATCACTAAACTGTATTGCAGATAAATAAAGGAGGCTTCTGTCAAGAATAAACACCATTAATCATGAGGCCTTACCCTCTCGGAGCGTGTGCTATGCATCTTCACAAATACACGGCTCAGCCAGCGCACACACACGCTTTCCTCTTTATCCCCTGCCAGGCTGAGGAGCCCCTCGTTTTTCATTTTCTACGATGTAGGCAGCAGAAACATTCTGAAAACATTCTCTCTACATTTTAACTTTGCAGTTTTCAAAGTAGGCTCACTATTGTGAAATTTAGGAAACGGTAGCTGAGATTTGAGCAGGAAAAAAGGTGACCAAGAAGCTTTTCTTCTTTTTTCTTTTGCTAAAGAAAAACAAGTACACATTTTCAACTCTAAAGTGAGATGACTTTAAAGATGCAGGATTCTGAGAAAGAAACATTTTCATCTCGCTTTCAGATTTTGCTTTAGTTATCAGAACTCTGAAAGACTTCCCCAGATACAGTTTTTACTTTAAAATCTTTTATCACTACAGTCCATGCATGAAAAAGGGAAATGAAAACAGAATAATTTTGCTAAGAGACACCTGAAGCTGCCTCATGAGTGCCACTTCACCCATAAAGACAAAACACACTTCAGGCCATAAAATACACCTAATTTCAGAGGCGTTCAAGGGTGGGGTTAGCCATGGATAGAGCAAACTGCCATTTGCGAAATCTCTATGCTGTGTGAGACATTGTGCGAGGGGCCTTCATTGATTCCTAGAGAGAGAATGGGATGGGTGGTGAGCAGATGGAGAGATTAAGTATCTGACAGACACCTATGGCTCTTGGGATAAAATAAAAGGACATGTGAGTGCACACAGGGTAGAGCCATGTTTTCAGAATCTCTTTCAGCGATTCTGCACAAAAGGAAAAAAAAAAAAACAATGAACCAACATAGACATTCCCCTAATAGTCCATTCTCCAGGGCTTTTGCAACTGAACACAAAGGTCAGGAAAAAGCTCAAAGACTCACTTAATTCGTAGCAGAGCTGAGAATGAAACCTGGCCCAGGCCCAGTTACCAGGAGAACAGAAGGAGATAATCAGGCCTGGCATGAGAGCACACACCTTTAACCCCAGCACTCAGAAGACAGAGACAGGTGGATCTGCCTGGTCTTCAGAGTGAGTTCCAGGTCAGCCCTGGATACCAGGTGATACCCCAACAAAAGAGGATAATCAGAATCCATGGGCTAATGTTTGCATTTTCTGGAATTCTATGTTGAAAGCCAGGAAAGCAACATCACCACAAACTAATGCAGCAAACACAGTGTCAGGTAGAGAGGGCCTATTCTTGGAGGCAATACATTCTTCAGTGAGGCCCATGGAACATTACCTGGGATACGCAGGAAATATCGTCAGGAGCTGTTTTAGCTAAGGGGGAACCTAACATCACAGCTCCTGGAAGCAGGAAGTACCTCTGCTGGCTGAAAACAACTGAACAACAGAGCTGCAGTCAGGGTCATTTTTCTCTGTCACCAAAGTCTGTGCCCTGAGAATACTCAGTCATTTAGGGAACTCTTCATGCTCACATACCGAGAGCCTAGTTCAAATCGAGTCTTTAAAAAAATAAAAAAGCAGCTCCTGGGACACTTTGTAAGCCTCTTCAAGAAACATCTGAGTAGAAATTCATCTGTACTGTTTCCGCAATCTGTTCAGCCTTTCCTGACGATATCTTTCATCTTGGAAATTCCAGGAAAGAGCGAACTATTTCTAGGTGCCTGGCTGATAGATGCAGGCTCCTGGTTTGGTACTAGACACTTCACATGCTTGAATGAAGTCAAGATTCCTGCACACACGCAATTAACAATAACCCAGCCAACAAAAATCACAGGTTGAAACAAACAAATGAAACCAGCTAAGGCCAATGGGATGATGGCTCAGCTAGTGAAGCTGCCTACTGCCAAGTGTGACATGCCAAGTCTGATTCCCTGAACCTGCACGGTGAAAGGTGAAAGGGGAGTGCCCACTCCAAGCTGTCATGCAACATACACACACACACACACACACACACACACACACACACACGTCTGCACGCATGGACACACATATAGACAGTCAGACAGACAGATGTATTTTTTAAGCTGAATTGTCTGGAATTTAGCTTTAATCTGCCAATAACAATTTTAATCAAGAGGCCAGGCAGTGGTAGTGCATGCTTTTATTCCCAGTACTCAGGAGGCAGAGACAGGCAGATCTTTGTGAGTTCAAAGCTAGCCTGATCTACAAGAGCTAGTCCCAGGGAAGGCCCCAAAGCTACAGAGAAACGCTGTTTAGAAAAACTAAAATAGAAAAAAGAAAAATATATCAAGAAAAGTATCACATTTCACTACACAGACCTAGAAACCCTCTTCCACTATGAACACTCACTTCCTATCATTTGGAATACTTTTGTTCTCATTCCCCAATTACTTTTCTGAAAATTAATCTTTATCCTTTCAAACTTAGATATATATGATTATCTTAATCACTACATCTATAATATGTATCAATGTATATGATGCATCTTTTCTCTCCCAGAAATTTGCTCTTAAGGCAGCTAAACTTTGCAAACTGTATAACTATGTCACTGACACCTGCAGTGAGGTAAAGCACACTCAAAAATCAATAATCTTGGCATTTATTAGTGGAACTTTAAGGGCTTAATTTTGAATTTGGGAGTTATTTTTCTCTGTTTCAGCTGTAAGCTATTCTTCAAAAATTAAAAAAAAAACTACAGAAGCAAAGAAAACAGCTATGGCTGAGACATCTGAATATTTTTTGTTGTTGTTGTTATTTCTGCACAGAAGACAGTGGACTTCTGTAAATGATAACGTCAGGATTTACAAGTGGAAAAGTCTAAAATTCAGAAATATAAATGATGAGATGGCTTAGATGTGGTTTTCAGTTAAATGGAATGGATATGACCCCCACCCCCCACAGGACAACTAACACTTACTAATTGGTCATGAGGGGACCAACCTGCACTATCTGCTTTCAGTTGCCTTCTCCACACGCAAAGGAAAGCAACCGGCTTAGCATTCACTCACTTTAATGGCTGCAGAATGGCCAGGTTACAAACCTGAATGGAGCTCGACTCTTCTCACTAATGACTTTTAACACATGTCTTTAGGTCTTCAGAGTCATTTAGCAAGCATTCTGCTTGGCAAAGACCTCAGGCAGATGGAAGCTATAGACTGAACACACAAGCCAGAATCAAATGGACTGGAAGAACCAGGAGACTTGTGGCTCTGAGGAATGTAATTCATGCAGAAAAGCCTTGTCAGAGCAGGGCCAGGGAACCTCGTGGGAAGAAAGCAAAACAAACAGTCCAACAAAGAAAACAAAGACTGGCCAATGGCCTTTTCTAAAGCCTGAGTACACTGAGACTTCAGTGGGTGCCCACGAAAAGACTGCATCAAAGAAGACCCTTGCAAAGCAAATAGACCTAGGAAGAAGGCTTCCCTCCCTCTACACACGGGGGAGGGGCTGCACTCTGCCTTTCCTTCCCATTCAACCTCTTCTTTCAAGGCAAATTTCTCTTCCCCATAAACAGAAGCAGCAAACAGTGACCCACACAACCCAAGTCTCTACTTAGGCTGAAGGGTGGAAAGGTGGAGAACTCAGCCTGAGTTCGTTATGATGCAATGGACATTTGCTTCGGATCACAGAATGAAACCACAAAAGCGAGCACGTGACAAGGCAGCCAGGTCAGATCCCTACCGCCTGCTGGCTACCTTTCAAGAATGGGGAGTCACTTCTGAAATGTTCAAGGACTTGCAGAGAGTATACGAGTACAACTGTGTCCTTTCTGCAGTGGCGAGTGACATGCACTAAGGCACATAGCAGCTCCTGAAGCAGGTCTTCCCTGCTTTTCGTCCCACAATCCTTCTACTTCCAGAGAATCTTGAGATGGGAGAACATTCCTTCTATGCAATGACTGGATGTACTACTGAGGTGGGATTTTTCTCTGTATTCTGTGATTACCATTGGTTAACAAAGCAACTGCTTTGGGCCTATAGCAGAGCTATAGGGGAACAGAGCTAGGTGGGGAAAACTAAACTGAGTGCTGGGAAAAAGAAGGGCGGAGTCAGAGAGAAGCCTTGGAGCCACAGCCAGAGAGAGATGCTGGGAACTTTACCCAGTAAGCCACTGCCACATGGCGATACACAGATTAGTGGAAATGGGTTAAATTAAGATGTAAGGGTTAGCCATTAAGAAGTTAGTACTAATGGGCCAAGCAGTGATTTAATTAATACAGTTTCTGTGTGTTTTTCGGGACTGAGCAGCTGGAAACCAACAAACGGCCTCCTAGTACATAATACTACAACAGACATAAAAACTCAAATCTGAGGTGCCTAGACTTTGATCATTTAAATAAGATTTAAAAACTTCAAGCTGACCTCTTTACTTTTCCTGACTACTTCCAGCAAAATGGAAGACCATGCAGGCTTTGAGTGGGCATACTGTGTGTGCATGTATATAAGTACATGTATATAGTAATATAATGAAGACCTAAAAGATACCAACCTAACATACTGTGGGTGTCTGTGTATATGTGTGTGTATAATAATATAATGAAGACTTATAAGAGAGCAATCTAACATACTATGTGTCTGTGTGTAAATGTTTGTAGTAATATAATAAAGGCCTGTAAGATAGCAACCTAACATCAAAGGTCACATAACACTAATATGATCTACATAATTTAAAATTGATTGTTGTAGCCCCAGCAGGTAGGATGTGATCAACCGGAGTACTCATGAGGAGTCAGATCGCCTGTTAGGGCTTAGGTTTGTACACTGGAAATTCCCCCAGATGTTTGCAGTGCATTCTGAAAACAGTTCACACTAGAAATATGGGGAATTTGTTCTTTGGGAGAGCTGGAGTTTGGTTTTTTAGTAAAAAGCAGTTTATAGTAAGCGAGCAGAGCTTTCCTCACATGCAACATAAATCATAGTAACATGTTTCAGTGATTTCTACTGTCAATGGGGGAAATAATTTCCGTGGCTCCTTCCTCCCAGCTCCAGGATAGGACATAATGTTTGTATATGGCTGTTTTAGATATTATCTGCACGCATTTCAATGAGACTATGACTCTCCTCCCAGGAAGTAAAAGGTGCATGTATCCATGTGACATAGCCCCTGTAAGCTAAGCCCTTGCAACCTGGAGTGACTCAAACCAGGCCACCAGGCACCTAAGAAACAATTTACTGGGGTAGGCCTGGAAGTGAAGGACTGTCTACAGATGAATCTTCTAAAACATCTTTAGAAATTCATGGGGCCACACTTTCTATGGGTTTACATGTGTATCAGTCCTAGAAAACACCAACTTTTGGGAATCATCACCAGCTCTGGCTCTAATTATCCTCTCCTCTTCCACACAGATCCCTGAGCCTTGTGGGGAGGGCTGTGATAAAGACAACCCATTTAGGACTCAGTGCTCCAAAGTCTCTCACTCTTCATGCATTGTGCAGTTGAGGGTCTCTGTGTTAATTCCCATCAATAGTAAGAAGCTTAGCCAGACAAAACCCCAGCAGGGAGAAGTGGGCACAAAGTCCTACCCCTAACCGAGAAGCCATTTGCAATTGAGACCTGCTGGGAGAGGGAACATCAGTTTTCTCCAGTGGAGTGATGCTGACTATAATATACTCCAGAGCAAGCCTCATGCTTAGGAGTAGTTGACAACACAAAGCAGTCATCAGCTTCTTTTTGTTGGGTTTTGTTTTGTCTGTTTGTTTAGTGTGCCTTTTTGTTTGTTTTGTTTTGGCTTGGTGGCTTTTTTCCCCCCTTTTCTTTTTCCTATTCTTTTGGAGAGACAGAATATGAAGTTGTTGGTAGGGTATCTGGGAAAAGCAGAGGGAAAGGAAAGATATGAACAAAATATATTATATGATTTTCTTTACAAATAAAGACGACTCCTCTTACTGCAGAAGAAGTGTGATTCACTCTAGTGCTTGCTCAGATCTTTAGACTGAAGCCAAGCCTGTGTTCCTGTAACAGTCCCAAGTGAAAACTTCATGCTATGAATCTGTCCCTCCAGTTGTAGAGCAAAGTTTCAAGTACCTGTGATTTTTAAACATCTGAGATGTCACTTAATCCATAACATTAGGCTAGCTTGTAGCTTTGGGTCACAAACATTCATGTTTTGCTTTACTGGAATACACCTTCATGCTCTATGGCAGCTCCCGCCCTGAAATCTTTTCTTTTCTCCTGCTAATGTAGACAAAAGGGACAGAAAACTCAGGCTACAGAGATGGCTCGATGCAGGTTAGCTTTCAGAATGCTGAAGGCAAAGTAAGCTACATCACCTACATCTCCAGGAATCTACAATAATGACTGCCCTGGCAAGACCTGCCCACTGGTGCAACAAGGGCACAAACATCACGGGAGCTTCTGATTAGATTTAAGTCTCATTCCACAAGATGAAACCCATACAGGCACATTATCAGGGAAATAACCTATGGCCAAACAAGTCATGGACCCTAGGGGAGTACCTACCCACTATTTATATGACTAAACAGACATAGTATTAAACTGATTCCTAATGACTTACCATTATACCCATAGATCAATGAATCTCTCAACCTTCATCTGAGAAACTTGCATTTGCAGTAAATGGTATTTTAACCTAGAGACCCATAACTGGCCATCTAGTAGAGAATAAGAGATGTCAGAATGCTCAGCACCCCAGAGAACATACATTTCATCCTCCCCCTGCCTTCCTCCGCCCATCCGGGATCAAAGATCACTGTAGAAACTGGGGTAGAAAGAGTGAACGCAGCGCCAATGGATGACTACAAGGTAAGCTCGTCTTCTGGACAAAGCAGGGCAGCTGTGCATATGAGCTCACAGCACTCGCTAGAGCATGCCAAGACCTGTGCATACCCAAGCTAACTAAACATCAGCATAGAGAGCAGAGCTGTGCACACAATCCCAGCTCCTGCTGTGGAGCTACCAGAATCTGTTAGATGCTGCGAGACACAGACACCGTGTTCCTTAAGAGAGTGGCTCCTGGTGAACCACCCACATATTCTGGTCTTGGGGAGGAGGGGAAATCAAGTTGAATGGGTGTGAATCTAGGAAGTTAGGCAAAAGGAGTAAATTATAATCCAAACATGCTACAGACTCAAAGAATACATTTTTTTTTAAAGTTAAAAACAAAGTTCTTTTAAATAAGTACAGAGGGGCGAGGGATCACTAGATCAAGCTTTGTACTTGGTGTTTTCGGCTTGAGAGTGTGCTGTTGTTTTGTCTGCTTTTCCCCTGAATTTTAAAACTTGGTGCACCTTCACGATTCCATCCAGCGAGGGCAAAACCAAATTGCAATGTAAGCATGCCCATACCTGCTCTGGTAGGAAAAACAAAATTATGTATTAAAAAGATTATGTATCCAAATGTTTCACCAGAGCTCCCTGACACATGCTGTGTAAAAACAGGCACATTCTCAGCTACTCATTCCTTTTAGCCAGCCTGGATCATCTAAGAGGCGATACTATTGCTAATTTGGCATTTAGTATTCAAAGAGTTCACAAGTCATTACTAGAAACATATCTGCTAACATTTTATTTTCCTGGTGACTGAATTTCCCTGGGGGCAGGTATGGGGATACAACAGTAACAAGAATGAATGACAGGCAGCCCTGTGTTCGGGGCACTTGGTTCCCCAGGGAAAGGACTTAAATGAACTTGCTGGGCAGCTAGAGGAAACGGCCTGTCTTTGGTTAGTGCAAAGTGCGCTCTTATGGCTAAGAGAAGGATGGACCCATAGAAGCCCTGTCCTCAGCTCCAGTCGGGGCAGCACTTGCGTTGTGAAACTCACTTCTAAGTGTCTTCCTGTGGAGATAAATTTTGTTAAAGTTCAATTTTATAGAACTCAAATTTTGAAAACTAAATAAAAGGAATGCAGTCAATTTCTGTTTTCTTTGAAGGCAAGCTTAACATGAGTGGAAGCATTGTACTCAAAGAAAAAAGTCGGTTACAGTCCAGTACCTCCCAGGCCCCCACAACAGGTTTGACAGCAGCCTCTATAGAGTCGGCAGCTTCCGGTTCAGTGACCGTGAATGCCTCAGTCAATATCTGCTCCGGACCGTGTTGCTGAGCGCAGCACAAAGAACACAGGAATTTTTTCCAAGAAGCAGCCGCTCGGGCTCTGTGAATGTATGCTGTAATTAGGGCCTGCTTTCTCTGCAACTGAGGAGGAGATTCAATATTTCAGTCATTAGAAACACTGCAAAGCAGAAGTATTACACCTTTTGAATACAATCTGTTTCGTGTTCGACTCTTAATGTCAAGTTAAACGTGTATTGGCTGATCAGAATTTATGATGCCTACCTATCAAAATTTTGAAAAGTTTAGCAGGTGACAGTCCCATATTCAAGCCAACAATGGGGACCGTCTGTGAAGGTCAGAGAGAAACGGATCCTGAGGGTTCTAAGACTTTTCTGCTTGCTTTGAAAAACCACAATCAACCATTTCACTTATATTTTGAACTGAAACAAAGTACAGTTAAAACTCTCAGGCACAGAACGGAAGCGGCTGAAAGTTCAGGAGAACTACAATGTGCAGCCCTAGATGCAGCAGCGAACAGTGAGCCTGGAGGGGGCGCTGTTTTAGAACAGGGCTAGCTAGCAACACTAGCATTCAGGTTTCTCAGATCCTACTTTCTCCGCTACAGTTACTCACCTATGCCCTTACTGTTAGAAGTCGCTGGAGAAACAGTACACAGTGAATGTCACTGTGTCCCAATGGAACTGTACTGAGAAACACAGATGGTGGGCCAGCCTTGGTCTAGGGGCCCCACACTCATTCAGGTGGCTGCTCCCGGTAGAACTTGGTAACAAGACATCCAGACAGGAAGATAAACGTGAGGAAGCAAGCTGAGTATCTGAACGAAAGACGTTCCAGGCAAATAAACACTGAGACTAAGTTAGCGAAGCCTGAGGCCTGAATTCTATTGGATGTACCTAAATAAGTGTTGGTTACTAATGCGTGTTTTAACGCAGACTTGTCAAAAGTCATTAGATGTACCACACCTGTGGCTGGATATGTAAACTGTCCTGTCAGCCTCACATTCTACAGCACTGTGCACTGAACATGTATGAAGCTTTTACGGCACTCCTCCGTACTGTCATGTGTTCATCTTAGCATGCTGCAGAAACCATTATCAGGTGCCCACACATCCCACAGGCAATTGATAGAATTAGTTAAGTAAAACCAAGGCCTGCAAAGTGCATGGCGTTCATTTTTACGAGCAGAGCAAGGAATGTGTAGTCTATTCCCTAAACTAAAAAAAAATATAGGCTTGGCCCACTAGAAAAAGCTGTCTGTGTTACGTTTGGATGCCCATAAGCTTAAAATGGGCTAATTATAAAACCTCCATCATAGGACTGTTTTAAGTATAACACCAGATAATTACGGAAAGCCTTTAAAACTGTAAGTCATCACCATTGGCTGTGGTCATTATTATGTATTTTTTTTCTCATGCAAACTCTGCTTCTTTTGTGCTTTATCCATGGAATTCTGATATTTGTAATATAACTAGTGACCCAATTGCAAGGAGACAGCAGATCTCTGCAGCAGTAGCTGACTATGGAGGGATCAGCTTGGCCGTGAGAAGCCTTTAACCATTGCAAGAGAAACTTGTAAATAGAATCTCAGCAATCAAGCATTTTGATTTTGCACTCCTGAGTGTGCTAACTTTGCCAGCATGAGGAAACATACTCTAACAAAATGAAACAAATGAAAATAAAGAGAAAAAATGGCAGCAGCCTAACAAACAACAGTGCATTGTCAGCATTAGAAACAATTACTTGAGAGCTACAGTGGGTAGGGCACGGGCTCAGTCATGCCTGTGCACGGAACTAAACAGTCGTTGCCTTGAGAGATGCAATGACGACCTAGTTTTTTACCTTTTCTACGTGGGAAGGTGGGGTACTTCTGTTGCTACAGTGCTCAGTGTAATCTGATGCTATTACATGTTACCAGTCTCAGAGTCATCTATGGCAGATCCAAACACTGGATCATATATAGAAAATACTTTTCTTTCTTCATTTTAAATTACACTATTAAAATATTCCAAACCAGCTACGCCCCAAATACAAGATTTTTCTAATTTGCCATTATCTTAGCGAAGTATTCCCTCAGAATGGAGCGAAACCACTGTTTTGCATATGTACCCATCATAAAGATTTAAGTAAGGGGCCAGGCTGAAAGCTTCTTTTAAAGAAATATGTTGCGCACGCCCAATAAACATATTTAGCACTAAGGAGATGCTGAGTTCAGTGATGCAGGAGACTAGCAGGCAGAGTAGTAGCCCTGGTCATCTACTTAACGGTTTCTTCCTCTAGATAGTTACCATAATGGTCTATCTTCTCTTGCACTCTCTCCCTCCGGGAAGTAATGAATGCAATCATTCTCCAAACTTGATGCTCACCTTCTGCTCTCAAGCTAAAAGGCTGTCTAATCATGGGGGGAGGGGGACCTTCCTGTCCCAGTGTACTCTATTTCAAAGCTTATATGAATGCTCTTCCCTGTACTTCTTCTCCAGGCAGCGGGAGGTGGGCCACTTCTTGTGAAAAGAATAGCTCTTCTCAGAGTGATTGCAAGGAGCTGGGTAGCCTCCATGTAAGCCACCTTTACTCAAGGAAAGGCACCAGTAGAGTGCTGGCTTCTCACAGGACAGAAAAGAGAAAGCAGCTTCTCTAAAGGCATCAGTAGAGTAGAAGGTGACACATACCACTGTCCTGTGCTGGCTGGAGATGCAGCCTATTGAGGTGCTATTCTCACCCACAGCACGAGGCAAGCAGAGCGCTCAGTTCCACTGGCAAGAAGAACAGATCAGTGGGGCTTGAATTATTGCAGTGGATTAGTAACTAAGGACTCAGCTTTGAAAAATGAATTGCGGATCTCAGTATAAAGTAAAGGAGAGTCCAACACCTAATTCATACTGGTTCATGAATGAGAAAAACTTAGATCAAAAGAGTTTTTACCCCAAAACATCCTGGGAGCCCTAAATGAATGTGAATGAAATCATACTGGAATTCAAAACACTTTATAATTTGGGTTGCTAAAAATACATCATGTCTAGTTTTAAAAAGAAGTGTGATCAAGTAAGTTCCAACGCTTAAAACGCACACACGCTCAAAATGCAAGAGCACATTCTTCACTGCTGGAGAAAACAGTCACTTGAAAATGCGAGTGTATTCCCGAGGAGCACGATATAATCAACCAACTGTCTACATTTTCAAAGAAGCTTTTAAGACTGGTAGTAAGCTGTAGGCTAGGGAGCTTCAAGGCCCACAGAATCCAGTGTGCGATTGCAGGCTTTGCTCTGATACAGAGAGATGTAAACAACTGAAGCCAGGAAAGCGAGAGAAGACTGAACAGAATCCCACATGCACTGGTGCACCGTGAGTCTGGCTCGGGTTTACCACTGAGGCACCAAACCAGTTCAGTAATAGGCTATGCAGACTTTGGTGTTTCCCCTAAAAATACTGTGTTTCCCTGTACATAAACTCTGTGTTCATAACAATCAGAGAAAGAAAGAGACATTCCATTGTCAGGCATTGTCAGGTGGGCACACAGCCTGGTGAATTTACTCAGAACACCTCAGAAGATGAGGAAAGAGATCTCATAGTCAGTGCTTAGGAACCTATTTGAATGTCATAAACATGATGCAGCAACTGTCCGTTTCATAAAACAATTTATTGTGACAACCTATAGACAGAGATGATATCTATGCCATGACTCACCTATTTACTATACCTTTTTAATTTAAACTTATGATTTTTGAGCTAAAAGAAATACCGATATATCTTATATTCTTTCCAGCACTGTATTTCAGTCCTTTTAAGTTTCTATACTTGAGCTACCCTGCTCATCCATAACGTGAGGATAACCATGCGGAAGCAAGGAGGTGAGCTAAAGGCATTTCAGATCACCAGCTCGGCTTTTAAACATAAGCTGACATATCTCCGTACATATTTATAAGGCTCCTTGGTTATTATTAGGCTGTAATTGCAGTTGTTCTAACACCTAATAAGCCATGGTTGGAAAAACAAAAGCAGGTTAATTTGTGATTTCCTCTACTCATTCAGAGGCAAATTAAGTGTCAAACAGCTAATACAGAACATATTTCATTTTATGAGATTTTAATTTAATTCTGCACCATATCATTGATGCCTTAATATAGGGTGGTTTATCTAAAAAGAGGGGCAATTTATAAATCTTTTCAATAGAATCTTTAATGATGGAATATGATAGCATAATTACCGCAGTGCCTGACATCCTTCGGAACACTGGTCTGTCAGCGTTTCCATCAACACAGGCCCTTGTTTTTCAGAGACTTATAATTTGGTTTCTCAAGTTGGCACCAGAAGAACAATTGTGTTTACAAAATAATGAGAATATCTCCAAGTTTTATCTTCCTGTAATTAAAAATGTTCACTCTAAAAGCTCACTTGATTTCATTTTCTAGAAGCCAATTAAAGGCAAGCATTTTGGCATTTCAAATTCTGGAAAAGATACCTTTTTATTTTACAGTTACTACTTTAAAGATTTGGGTATATGGGCCACATTTGCTGTCGACACACTCAGCTTTAACAGTCGCAGGTGTGCCCTTATCACCTGTCATGACTACAGGCTGTTGGGGTCATCAAGGAGAAAGGCCAGAAGAAACCTGGTGCCTGGGTTCACTAACCTTAAGCACGTGTTTGGAGAGCCAACCTTTGCAAAATATATACAAGATTGTTCTTTTATTGAGTGAGCCCTTCCTGCAATGCAGATAGCTTCATTTCAATATGTGAAAGGACCACACCATGGTGAATTTTGCTAGAGTCTATGGCACAAGTGAGTGGCAAAACCAAAACTCAGCCACCATCTCAAAGCCTGGAGCGGCCTGCCTGGCTGTTCACTGAACCCCATTTCCATGTCTTTCTGCCCATATGCTGAGACCTTTCCACAAACTAGCAAAGAGCACTGACAATTCCTAAGCAAGCAAAAAGAAAATCACAGCAATATTTGGGTACACACGGGATGCTATAGACACAGCCTCCTGGATAATATGAACGTGAGCCACAGATCACAATGTCGACGACAATGCCAAGAATGTCATGCTACAAAGGCATGGAGATGTGACTTGCTCGAACTCCTGGAGCCCACGTTTTCAGCTCATTATCTACCCAGGGATTGGCTAAGACAAGCAGAAGTGGAACAGTCCCAGAGAACTACAGACATGAGGTCCCTGTTCCACACCCACAGCCACAGCATTCTATCGGAACCCTCAGAACTGTCAACCAGCCTTCCAACACAACTTCTTGATAATTATACATACAGGCTGTGCTGCTCAAGAACAATTTAGTTGATTACTGCTTAAGTATCTTAAAACTTGGCTGACAAAGTAGAAAGTACGAGGATCTAAAAAGCCCAGCCCAGAGTCATAGCTGAAGAAAAAGCCCAAGGTCAACTCACAGCTCCTCCAGACATGACTTAACCTTATCTGTGCCATTGCCTTTGTTAAGAACCCAAGCACGGCCTAGAATACGTAACAGGGGCTATAGGAAGCTTTGTTGTTACTATAACTCTGTCAGAGAACCAATAGGTGGACTTGTAATTGATAACCTATTTGAATTTACTTCTAGGATGAACTACAAAAAACCCAGAGGAAAGAGTTCGGTATATTATTTGAGGTCAGTTAAAAATATTTCTGTAGAACATGGTTTTTGAATGAGTGAAGAACTCCCAGATTCCATAGAAAATCTGATTACATCACTATATCAGAAAGACTCAGATGTGGGCTAAACTAGGCATCTTTGTCTCTAACATATTGTGTGATCTAGACACAAAGACTGAACCCCTTCTGAGATCCATGTGGTCCCATCCATAGCATAGGGGTTCTGTAAGACCAGGAGAGCTACGTGTCACCTTGAAAACTCACAATTACAAATCCACTTCCCTTTGTGTAGGAGAAAGCTGGTCCTTTGGTTTTATGTGAGTGTATTTTTAGCAGGCTTCAGAACCCTGTAAATACTTGCTAGCATTCCAGTAAAAGTCAGAAGAAGAATAAGTCATAAGTTCCTGCCTTCTCCCTCTGTGAATACCCACTTCTGCAATACTCACATAAGTCTCCATGCAGATTTATTACTCACCTCCAGGCAAATATGAACTGAAATTACAATTCAGTAATGGGAGATGGATCCAAAAAACGGTTGGTAAAATATTATATGTGTACTTGGGCATGCAGTTAGGACTGTTAATATCAATTAATTCTGTTCACAGAGGAGGACTTGTTTTAAAACAACTTCATTTTTCTTCTGTATACCATATAATTACACAGCTGTAACTAATAGTCAGAGAGGGGCAATCTAGCATCTATATAACCAGTGTTATTCTTCAAAGTATTATTCGTGCTTTTCTAACTCCACTATCTCAGAACAGAAGGTGATTATTACATATGACTACATGTGTACCAAGGCCATTAGCGGGGAAGAGCCCCTCCCAGAGAGTTTGTCCAATCATTACAGTATATGACAGTTTTCTGGATGGTACTAAAGAACAATGGCCTGGTAGTTTGTAAATCCACGAGTCTTTTTCTTTCCCCTCAAAACCAAGTGAGACAATATTTCCATCAGATTTTCTTTTTCCTTTTATTATCACAACATTCTTTTCTTTTATCCTACATGAACCATGTGTTCAATCACATTTGTCATTTTGTTTGGGTGACATTCTCATCAATCACGTGACTGTTAGCATTATGGGTCATGGGGACTCTGAAAATCCTCCAAAAAAACATTTTGTTTTGATTCACTGTAATCCTTTGGTCAGAACTTTCATGTAACAAAAATTTTAGCATGTAGAACTTCAAACCTAAATCACAACCAAACATATTGTAAGTGGTAAACTTCCACTTTTGTAAGGTTTAACTTTAACCCTTTAACTTTAAGTTTATAACTCACATTATATGAGAGAGCTGTCTGTCTCTCATCATTGAAATATTCAGAAAACAGTGGCCAGCTAAAGCATGTGACAGGCATCCTCAGAAAGCTCAAGGTCTGATTCAGTGAGTCTAGAAACAGGCAGAGCTTTGCTAGGCTTTAAGAGTAACATCTTAAACTGCCATTGCACCTTCAAAGCCCAAAAGACATGTATTAAGAGTCCCGAAGCCATAAAAGCCAGTATTTAGGTCCATTTTATTAATGAGTAACGTTTTAATACTTACACATGTAATGGAGGAATAGGAGATGGATCATAATGGTAACGGCCCTCATGATGTCTGGCATCAATTGGTACAGGAGGATGGAAGGCAGGGAAAAGATGAGGAGGGTCTGAAAAGGAAAGAAAGCACACCTTACATAAAACGATTACTTTGGAGATATCATTTTAACTCAGGACAACGTCACTGCATGGAATGTCTTTTTAAAAATTTCAGGAGTTGAGACCAAAGAGATGACTCCGAGGACTTGCTGCTCTTGCAGAGGGACCCAAGTTTGATTCCTAGCACCCAGGCCCAGTGGCTGAAAAGCACTTCTAACTCCATTTCCAAGGGATCGAACACCTGTGCGTGGCTTCCATGGGTTCCTACAGTCATGTGTACGTAGCCCCATAAAGACACACACAATATACATAACAAAAACAATATAACTTTACCAGTGAATTTCTCTGATAATTACTAGAAGCTAATGAAGAGGTTCACTGATATATTGTAGAAATATGACCAGGCAAATAATATATGCTTGCTCTGGAGAAAGTAGAGCCTATGAATGTATCTAATACCTTACCAGAAAAGCAAGAAAGGGAAGAAGAGCATGGCTTCCTACCCTGGAAGGAAGGCTTCCCAGAGGGAAGGCAAGCGGGAGACATAAAACCAGGAAGAAAACTATACTGTCAAGTGAAATTTTAAATGAACGCATTACAACATATTGATGCATTAGTGTCATGCCCTTGGTATTTTTAAAGGTGTCTTTCCCATGGTTTCTGCTGGGATCTATGTATATACAGTCATATATATTTACAAGGTTCTAAAAAAATTAAATGCATGTTTCCCTTTCTTTGTTCCAACACCAGGGTAGTCAAAGTTCATCTTTTCCAGAAGAGGCCCATGGACCTGACTGGGAGTGATGATCAGATCCACCCTGCTTCATCTTAGAAGGAGATGGAAGGTGGGATTCTACCCTTCCTCACATCCTATCCATCAGCTGCTAGGTCCTGTATATGTGTTCTACTTTTACATAACCTCCTTACCCAAATTTACTTGTACCCGTTGTCTCTGAAAGTCTGAAAATAAAGTTTTATTTAAAATATAGTGATCTGCTATACAAATTGAAGAGAACTTAAATGGGTTGTATAACTAGAAGTATGACTGATAGTTTGCACTAATGTTTTATCCAAGTTCCAAGGAATAAAACAAAAGAGACTAAAACCTGTCCCTTTAGCACTAGTGCTAAGTGACATTACAGCAAATATGCCAGGACGTGATCCCTGAATGTGGCCCTTGAGCAACGACAGTCACCCACCACAGCAGAAGCACACACAGCTCAGCACTCCCGGGGACTGACATCTTAGAACGGTTCTTCATGGATTCTGAAGATTATAATTAGCAAGCTTAAAGGCAAGTCAAACATGGTCAGTCAGCAGGTTTGGGGCATCCAGACCAGTCACTGGAAGGTACAGAACCAGGCAACAAGGACTGGGAAACTGCACCAAGCACAGTAGACACGTGTGTGAACTGCACAGTCAGCAATGATGTATCCCGACTAAGAATGCCAAGTCGTAAACGTTAAGTGGACACGGTGACTATTTCACTGTTGCTGAATCCGGATGAATTTCATTTCATCCCCTCCAGATCCACCCAGTTCTCATTTTATCCTCAATATAGCTTTTAGAATGTAAGCTGTGCTCCTTTTTGGAGGGGTTCTCCTTGCGGCCTTCCTTTAAAGACATAAGAGGGAAAAACTGTGTGTATGCAATGAATCAATACACGTGGCCCACCAAGGAGGGGCCCCATCTTCACTCGTATCCTGCAGTGTTCAAAACCTAGGAAATAGCACAAGAGGTCTACAAAACAGCAATGTCGCTTATTTCATGAAAATTTGCTATACTACGAAGCAAGAAGGGAGTGAGCAGCATAGAAGCAGAGAAGGAATGAATTTGGAATTATCAAGTCAGTGTCACTGTGGCATCATGAAGTTCATCAGGTGGGGTTATATGTGATCACTTGCCATTTCTCACAACACATAAGTACACATGCCAAACAATGACTGTATTTTAGCAATTAGTTATCAAAGGATGTAAGCCAGTTCTCCCATAACACAAGCATCATTCAGCTTGCTTAGTTTGCGTGTACGGAAGAAGTTTATTCAGTCAAGTGGCGAATTCACTGTTACTCTTAACTCAGCAATCCTGAGATGAAAAGCCACCACACGGAAAATCAAAACGTCTTAATTTATCTAACAAGTTTTGGTGGAAGTTATCTTATGCATCCTCCTTAAGACAACATGGAACTAAATGGAACAGTCTTTGAGACTAGTTGGAAAGTCTGCCAGGTTCTCACTAAGTGTGCCTGAAACTTTGATTTTTGAAAGAAACCCACACTAATCACAATCAAATCCAGGATAAAGACAGGTGATCATCAAATATGGGCAGTCTCCCGTTTCTTTCCGCACCAAAACAGGCCTGACTCTGCAGCACCCCACCCCACCCCACCCCATGTGTGCCACCATTCTCAGAAATGAAAGACACATTTAATAGAACTGTGCAGGAATTACACAATCATAAAGTATGGCTCACTTCTGAAGAGCTTCTCACACACGCCTGTCTCGGGTGGCACTGTGACAACTGTCGGACCTGGAATGTAAGAGTTTCAGCCCCTTATGTGCTGGTTCCTGACTATACTGTTAACATTAATCCACCAGATAAGGGGATGGTAAGTGCATTTTGTTCTTTCCCTGTGGGTGCAACTACAAATTATGACGAAATTCAATACGATGTTTTAGACATGAAGTGTATAAATGTACCCATATTTAATGACTACCTCCCATATCCAAGAAATAAGTCATTACCTTTTATATGCGTCTGTCTAATGAAGCTGCGGAGACTATGTTCATAGGAAAGGAACCAAACCGTGAATCCAGTAAAATCAGGAGTGCCTACTGAGTGTCACAGTCTCTTTCCTATGACAACGTACAACACGACTGCTGGCCTTGAAGGCATTTTCCCATCTTGTCATTTTCAAGAAGAGTTTCATTGCAGTTTTAGTCATGGGAAGAAAATATCAGATACAATTATATCTGATGTTTAGTGGTGTTTAGTGAAGTCTGCACCCACTAAGCCTACAGTTTTCTCATTTTGAAAGTTAATTCCAAGTGCATCTTGTAGCTGTTTACAAAAAGCGTTATGCTCAAGGAAACTGAAGTATGAATTCCAGAAATGGATCTAAATAAAGGACAGAAAATTAACAGATGTGGTGTTGTGTGGCCAAAAGACAACCAGCTGTAGTTTAATGGTTTGCAATTCATATGCTTCCCTATTGATTAAGTTTAAACAGGATTTTCTGGGTCACTGAGGACCATGTGAACAATAGTAGCTGTTATTGGTTATTCATGGGAATCACTCCTCTTAAGCCACTTTTTGGGGACTGGTAAAGACAACCCCTCTTTTGAGTCAAAGCAAGCTTGACATAGTCTGCAATGATAAGGAACAGAATACAGGAGAGGCAGTCCTCTAGCATGGGGAAGTGACCGAGATGAGCCCAGCATCCCTCAAAAGACATCCCCGAGTCCACAAATGCTGGCCTCACCTTGCATCTCTGTTTGTTGTTTCTATGCAACAGCAGCACACTCCATCACAGACCCAAAACACTGTCCAAGAAAACCCACAAGACAAGAAAAGGTCCCTGTTGCCAGCAGCCATCCCGAAATCAGCCACCTCGAGGTTTATATTTTACACATGAGCAGCGCAGCTGGGGTGCATCATAACTCAATGTGTGCAATATGTTACAGCGCCTTGGCCATCTTTTGCCCTAGGATGTGACAAAACACTCCGTGACGACTTCTCCAAAGTCAGGTGAAAACTGCTGAAGCAGAAGGAAGTGCCACTAAACCTGGCCACCTCCTATTTATCATACAATTTCCTGACTGATGGGTCCACAAACCAGCTGCTAAGTGCTGTGTACTCTACTGTCAGCAAACTAACGCGCTAAATGGAAGACAGGGAGAATAATGTGCAGAACTGGGAGAATCAATTTTACTGGGAGAATTAAAATTCCAGCAGGTAGGGGTGGGTCGGCAGGGCCCTGGGAAGCAGTGGACTATAAAGAAGCACAGCCGCAAAAATGATTCATTACCGATCCGCACAAGGTTTGACTGTGGTACCAGAGGCCTCTGATAGAAAACAGAGATTTGAAAGGTGTGTCCTACCAGGGCCCTCAGTGCAACGAATAAATAATTGGCTCATATGCCTTTAAATAGACGTGTGTAGTAAAAGTACTGAGCTGGGACGAGTTGTCAACATTCAGTTTCACACTGCCTGTCATCATGCAAAGTATTGGGGGGGTTCATTCGAAACCAGAGGCATTGAGTTTGAAGTCTCTTCACAGGAGCATGGGTTGATCATAAAACCTACGACCAGGGAATAACCAAAGGTATGTGGAGACTGATTTTCAGTTGCAGGCCTCTCCCAAGAAATCATTTTAGTATCCTCAGGCTATCAGATCTCTTCGATGCCATCCTGGGAAACTGTCTTTTAAGGTTCAAAATTTACATACAAAAATTGTAGATTAAAAAAAGAGAGAGATCAAAGTCAACTCAGGCAGTGCCCTGAAGGAGTAATTCACCAAAGGATGCCAGAGTGGCCTGATGGCCCAGGAGGCCATAGATGAGACATCAGCAGAGGGAATGGGCAGGGGCAGAAGTCCTCCTGGTTGATTTAGATACCAAAGTGGTTTGGCTTGGGACTGTTTCAAGACCACATCTAGAAACGCTGTACCTGATGTTAGTGGACCCCGTACCTGCTACCTGCTGTCAATAGAAAGACCATTCTAAGGATGTGTGGGCTTCTGTGCTGAAATCCACTGTGCCAAATTCAGTACAAATCCCCACCTCATGTAAAATGAGGTCTCAAGTTGGGGAGGAGGGAAGAAACAGGGAAGGAAAACAAAAGCAAAGGCAAGAAATGCCACCTACGGAATGGTGCCTCAGACCTTACCACAGCCTCTTTCGAACCTGAGGCATTTTCAGTCACCACCTCTTCCAGGGTCCAGTGGCCTGAGGCAGACACTCTTAACAGCTGACTTCAAGATTCAGAGTGACTCACTACCACAGACCCTCGCTACTCCTGCCTTTGGACAGCATGGCACCCAGGAGGAACTCATCTGGCCCCTCAGGAGACATTCCGGATACTTTATCATAAGCCTTAAGCCTTGGGTAAGAATCTTTGTTTCTCCATGGTCTGCTGAGGGGAATCTAAGTCCTATTGCATATGGGCAGAATAGGCCTGCCGGGTGTCCCTGTAGCATCAACCCACAGAGCACTCCATGGAGCACCACGATCCTGCTCCTCTTAAATGTATGCTGTACAGAGTTTAATGACTATGCATCATGTTTATAGGGCACAAGGTAATGCGGAAGGACGAATAGCATGCACCCAGCAGCTGTAGATGCAGTGTTATGTGACAGTGTTATTTATAATCAATTGACGCAATGTCATGTCATGACAATGTTAAGAAATTGTGGCTACACGTACTATATAAATTGCATAGATATACTCAAAGAAACTGTTTGTCACTTCGTAGCATGGCAGAAGTCTTGACTTGGAAAGCACCTACTACAGAAAGGATCTGGAACTACCAAACAACTAAGCTTCTATAGTAAAGCTTTACAGAAATACTGCCTTGCTTGTTTGTCTACCTATTACCTGTTAGCCACATACACACAACAATGGTAGAACCTTCTAGTCTTATGAGATATAACACAAGGTCCACAAGACCCAAATTTATAGTCAAGATTTGACATACCTGTTAATAGATCATGAGGTAGTTTTCAAAACTTTTTCCAGTTCAGAAAACATGCATAGATTTTTATATACATATGGAGCACGCTTGACTGACATTACAACTACATGGGTAGAACACACTAAATGTCAATCTGCATTGTTCAGAAATATCTGTAGAGTGAAGCTGTTCAGTAACACACCTCTGGCTTTAGCAAAATCTATAAGGAGCAAATTAACTCTTAAGATAAATACAATGACCAGAGTCAACTCTAAATCTATCAAGCTATAATTCACTCATTTGAAAATTTCAAGTTATAAACTAAGCAGAATATGTACAGGTTCACACTGAAGGATGACTAACAAAACCAAAACAAACAAAACACCTACTATTTCTAAAACCCAAAACCTTTTACTTCTAGCAAGTACGTGAAGGTCTATTTATTAATGCCCATGGATAGTTCCCATCTATTCAAATGCCAAGTCTTCACTATTTCTTCTGTGTAAGCACGAAGGCAATTTGAGGTTCATTTAATTGATACTTCAGATCTAACTGCTACCTGCCATGTCATTCCTGTCACATTATAATTCACCTTCTTTGTAGCACTCCAATCCATGCTATGGCCTTTAACAGACATGCATGTAGTTTCTCACAACAAAGTGATGAATGATGCTCTCCATGTGAATTAACAAAAAAAATCTTCAGACTTTATTACCTCAACTGTGTTCTGGGTAGGGAAGAAACGGTTGCTTCTGTTCGTTTCTGGAAACTTCTACCTCCTCTTGTCAGCAGATTTGCAGGCTTCTCATCTCCAGGCCCCATCTACTGGATGCCCAGCGGCATAAAACAAACCACACCTCCCTACAGGCCTCTTGGACTCTCTGGAATGTACCTAGTCTATACTCCCTCATCCAGGTATAATCTTCATACTTCTAATTTTCAGTCTTCCATGCCAAGACAAAGGAGGAAAAAATTACCAGAGAGGCAGCAAAGAGAAGTATGAGAAGGTACACAGTTATTGTACCTAATCTTCAAACTCACCCAAGGACATAACATAAAAACATACAAATCTATTACTTTGGAATATGCTAATAATAGGTTTTGATAAATAAGCTTGGAAGCTAAAGGATAAGTTAGTTATTAACGACAAATTCTTTCATCAATACTTTTAGAATACTTTTAAAAAGAGCAGTACTTTTTTTTTTTTTTGTTTTTTGTTTTTTGAGACAGGGTTTCTCTGTGGCTTTGGAGCCTGTCCTGGCACTAGCTCTGTAGACCAGGCTGGTCTCGAACTCACAGAGAAGAGCAGTACTTTTTATAGCACAATTCAGATGTCAAGCTCATAGGTTCAAAAACATGTGTTTGGATCCTTGGCACTTAAGCAGAGAAAGAAGGGATGTATTCATGACAAGTAGCCAGTAACCTTAGTCCCACATGCAGAGGCCACAGAGTTAATGTGCTCAGAAGACACCTAAGTTAGTTAGAAAACCAAAGATAGCAAAGCTGATGTCTGGGAGTTGTGTTCTATCCAAAAGAAGCAAAAATAAAAGACTTCAAAAGCACTTTTTAGCACTGCAAACTTAAAATCTGCATGCACGGATCCTCTTAGCCACCTTGAAAGCAGCATTTCTACGGCTTTTTCACTGTTCTTATGTCTTATCTGTCTGTAGTTCCCAGTATCAAGAAGAAAGGAAATTCCAACATCTGTTCAGATCCACCCAAAGTCCCATAAATAAGGCCTGGGAAGCAAATGAGACAGTTTTTCCATCTGAGTAAGAACGCATGAGACAGGATCACAACTGGTGGACAGAAAGGCAGGCACAGTTACAAGTCTTCAACCTCTCTCTCAGCCCTATCTCTGAAGCATGAACCCCAAGGAGCAATCAGGTAACACACACCCATGTCTTCTTGGAGAGGTCCAGCACAAAGCTCTGAGTCTTGACACTGGCCTCCACAGATCTAGCAAAAAGAATAATGTTTACTAGCCAGAGAGCCATGCATCACTGAAGTCAGTGGAAAACCACCAACATCTTGAGCATGCTGGCTGGCAACCATATTTCTCAGTAGTGGAGAACGTGCTTAGCATGCAGAAATACCTAAATTAGTTCCCAATGCCGGGGGTGGAGAATGAGAGAGAATTAAAAAAGAAATGAATGACACATGCATTCTTTTTGTTCAGAATTAGACAAGTTTTTAAAGAATGGGTTATTCTCCCCTCTGCTTAATTTCCACCATTATCCCATTTATCATTCCTGTCAACAAAGAGCTAAAGTTCTCCCAATGTTTGCCTCAATAACAACAATCATCAAAATGATAGTGAAAATAAATGGAATGCACGGATATGTTTGTGTGTTTGAAGCGCTAAAACCCTTCATATGCTCTGACCCTGAGAAGCAAGTCCTATTCAAAAATATGGAAAAAATCAGTTAAGATATTTGTCAGTGACATATGGGGGGAAAGTAACAAAATCTGTATTGCTGTGACTTCAAAGCCAATTCTCTTAGACAACTGACTTAACACTGTCAGAGTTTAGGGTTTTTTCCCCATCATTTCTTATCTAAACTATACGGGATCCCATATTAGTCACTGTTTAGCTACATAGAAAACCAGCACATATTTTGACAGAGATTTCATTCACATAACTTTTTTAAAATACAGCACTATGCTTGTTTGATTTTATTATTAGCTATTGCTTATCAATCACTGCACCTAGTTTATGAACTATACCTTGCTACAGCCTTCCATAAGGAGTCATGCAATGTGTCCTCTGTGGATGGGGAGATCTAACTATGCTCCCCAGACTTACCTAAAGCTCAGAGTGGACTGTGAACCTCCCTTGTCATATACATGGTGCATAAAATAGTCTTTCTATCTCAGTTCAGTCTGTGCATTGAGCCATTCTAGCCTTGTCAGCTCAGCTGAGCCCAGGAGCCTCACCTGGGAGTTGGAGCTCCTCTGGCAGCCACCTGTGTTCACAGTATATACGCTGTCCCACCAGCTGATAATGAATCTCTCCTGTTACAGAAATATGAGTATGCAATGCTCCCCACAGTTTCATGTTTTGAACATTCGCTGTGCTATTTGGGGATGTTCTGGAAACTTCTGGAGACAGTGCTTCACTAGAGGAAGGCGATCACTGAAGGACAGAACTGGAAACATGCTTTCCCTGGAGACACCCTGTCTTGCTCTCTTCTTCCTGACTGGCTATGAAGTGAGGAGCTTCCTTGTGCCACAAGCTCCTACTGCCACGATGTTCTTCCTATCCCAGTGAGATCGAAGACCATGACCCGAACACTCTAGAACCATAAGCTTCCTCTTTTAAATGGTTCCTGTCATGTATTTGGTCATAAAGACAAAGGCTAACACACTGTCCTACTTAGTTTTCGTTGTCAACTTGACACAGCCTAGAGTCACGTGGGAAGAGAACTCAGCTGAAGGATTTTCCACATCAAACTGGTCTCCCAGCACGTCTACAGAGAGCTGCCTTGGTTGTTAATTGATGTAGAAGGAAGGACCACAGAAGCTGCACCTTCCCAGGCAGCTGGTCCTGAGTTAAATGAGCAAGCTGGATTACTTCATAGTTTCTGCTTCATGTTACTGCTTTGAGGTACCATTCCTTCCTCTGTTAATGATAGACTGGAACCTGCAAATTAAACCAAATAAACCCTTTTCTTCCAAAGGTTGCTTCCGGTCATGGCATTTGGTACGGCTATAGAAGACAGGTAGAAGAGAACTCCGAGAATGGAGTGTTACTGTGACACATCTGACTGACCACGTGGCTTTTTAATGACTTTATATTGTTTTGTTGGAGGACTGTGAAAGATTTTGGAATTTTGGGTTAGAAAAGCCATTGAAAGCTTAAAGCTTAGTACTTTGTGGTTGGGGAAACTTAAAAATTTTGATTGTGGCAACTTGGCTCGTGATGAAAACAAAGTGTCAAGACTTAGGGAAGTACCCATTTATATGCTATTTTAGAATAAGAATCTGTGTATGCTGATCAGCTGGGGATCAAGAATCAATTATTAATAACAAGAGATCAGCACCACTGAAATGAAATCTTTTGTGCTTCATCAGGAAAAGAGAGTGCTTATGGAGCTGGAGTTGAAGCCTAAGCTGGGGTTAATAAGTGCCGCTGAGTATAATTTTCTGCGCTTCATCAGGACAATAGGAAATTACTTCCTCAGAGTCAGCGCACAGAGCTGGTCCAAGGTGGGCAGACAGCATTTAGAGCATGCAGCAGAACTCAGCAAATGGTATGTCAGAGGCACTGAGGCGGTACTGGTTTTGAAGGTATGAATGCATCATGGAGATCTGTAGAGGCCTGGCACAGTGTAGAAGGGCCGGAGTCCCTGTTGATAGGGTGTGGGGGAAAACTAGAACAGAAATGAAACGAGACTACACATTCTCATCTGCATCTTAGCAACTATTTATGAGACAACAAAAATGCCACTGCCTGTGTCAACGTACTGGTGGGTGATGGAGGAAGGTCATTGGTTAATTAAATAAAGAAACGGTTTGCCCTGATAGGTTAGAACATAGGTGGGTGGAGTAAACAGAACAGAATGCTGGGAGGAAGAGGAAGTGAGCTCAGAGACGCCATGCTCCCCTCTCCCGGGCAGACGTGATAGCTCTGCTCTCTGAGGCAGACGCACGAGATGAAGCAAGCCGCCAGGTCAGACATGCTGAATCTTTCCCGGTAAGACAGGTGCTACAGTTTATTAGAGATGGGTTGATCGGGATATCAGAATTAGCCAGTAAGGGCTAGAGCTAATGGGCTAAGCAGTGTTTAAATGAATACAGTTTGTGTGTTGTTATTTCGGGGCATAAGCTAGCCAGGCGGCAGGGGTGCTGGGGACGCAGCCCCGCTGCTCATATTACTACAGGTGGGTCTACGGATTGTGTGCTCCTACCTCCTTCTTTGTAATTCAAGGGAACTGATTCTACCGCTACATTGGACTTCGAATTGGGGCTGTACCATGTCCTTGCTGCTTTCCTGATACAGGCCTTTGTGTGCAGAGTGCAGCATTTCCCCCACCATATGGCATGTGCTGTGCCCCTCTATTTCGCCAGGTGTAGTGCTCACAAGTCCTTCTTCCTACACAGGGTACTAGATCAGAACTGCCTTCTTTCCCACCTTGGCCACCTGGGCGGTGAGAGCTAAAGGACTCATCCCTAAGTAGCCAGCAGGAATGCACAGATGTTTATTATCCAACAACTGACAAAGTGAAAAGAAAGACAACAAAGAAAAGAGGTCACACAATGTCAACAGCGGCTTGGGCAGATCTCCCTCCTGGGCACCACAGGAAACATCCATCTACCTAAGAGGCCTCCAGTAATAGCAAAGAAGAAGGAGCCCCCAGGGCCAGCCTTGCCTTTGCTTTAAAACTCTGTGCAGATTTCCAAACTACAGAGAGTCAGAGCATTCCAGGACCAGATGTCCTGCTCACATCTACACATCCTGGTCTAGACCTTAGGACTCTGAAATGCACCTTCTAGCCTGTTGGGTAGAGCATGACTTCATGTGGACCCTGTAACTCCCAGCCCTACCACATCCGCACGACAGACTGTGGTGGGCACTCAGTCGTAATACTGGCACAGTGAGCACTAAAATCTTTGCAGGACTCCTTTGCTACCAAGAAAATAGCGATGCTCCGGTGCATTCAGGATACTTGATCAGGCTGCTAATACCCATCTGCAAGGAGCTCTTTGACACAAAAGGTTGGAGGTCGAAAGTTTAAAGGCTCCTGACAGAAATGACAGGGGCCCTTTTGCCCCCACCCTCTTTCTGTCAATAACATCAAAGGTCCTACAGCCTGCTCTTCATGCTAGCATTGTATGCCTTCGGATTCCACTGAAATTCCAGCATGTTTATTGCATACTGGGAGCATTAAAAGGCCCCACTTTCTTGTCTCTTAAAGTCTGAACTCTCATTGTCTAGCAAGAACACACAAAGCTTTTAAGCAATGAGTTTATTTTAAGAGCTTCTCTCACCATGACTGTAAAATAATAAAGCACAGCCGAGGCAGCTCTGCAAGGATGAAGAAGGAAATGAGAGAGAGGAAAGAATCCCCCAGTGCTCAGGGGAAAGGAATCCCTTTCACATGCTTGGCTCATGAGAATGCGAGCAGGAAAACACTTCCTAATTTCCTTTCCCCTGCGATTCTAAAGCAGCCTCCAGCCACACGTTCTGCAGACATCCTCCAAGATGTTAGCCATGTGAGCTCACAGCAAACGTTATCGTCTAAGGGATTCTAAAACTCTTCCTACCTAAGAGCAACTTCTCCAGCCCCATATGTCGAGCCAATAGCTACTCTAAAGTTACCTGAATATACAGATGCCAAGCCCACAGGGGTTTACCTGATGGTTCCAGCTATTCCGAGACCCACTCTCTAAAGTTCCACTCATACCCGCCTTGGCTGGTGCTTGTCGCTATCTCATGAACATGTGATGATTCTTAGATTCCAGCCTGATTCTTTGTTTAATTCCATCTGGAATGCTGAATAAAGCCCATGTTATTTCCAATCTGCCACCTCAAGGTGCACCAACTCCATGGTAAAGCCCTTGCCTGGGCTCCCAAAACAGCAGTGTCCATTGAGGACAGCTGGTCTTCATTTTCACTTCCTCTCCCTGCTTCCTAAGCAAGACATGCTGAAACGCTCAGAAGATCCAGGAGGAATTAGAAGGACCATCGTTCTGCTCTTAGGATTGGAGCAGTGAAACCTGGGGGTACCAACAAACCCTACTATTCAGCTGGGGGCCAGCGGAGATACTCCTTCCTCGGGAGTTACTCACTGCAGTACTGGACCTACTCCCAGAAAACAGAAGTATTTGGTTATACAAAGTCTGTGCTTTCAAGGCCACAAGATTTCCTGTCAATTCCCTACTGTGACGGGGTGGGTAACCTCGATGGGAAGCTCCTCTCAAAGCCCGCTAGCAAGACCCAGCAGCTACTCACCTCATCTAAACAAGCTCCACAATGTCTCCTGGGTCCTCCAGCTGCATCCTCTCCTCATTCCCCCAAATGACACCTAGTTCCTAGACAAACCCCATGGACTCAGTCTTTATAAATTATCTGATGGTCATCTGAATTCAGTGGCACCCCTTTGTTTCCATGGCTCCTAAGAACTCAATCTTCCTCTGGAGTCTGTATCTGTCTGTTTAGCCTGAATGCACAACTACAGCCTCAACCAGGAATACTCCTCCCAGGTCACGCTGAATGGGGACATAACCTCACAAAAAGGACCCCTTCCACTTACTTCCTTGGGGAGCTGCCACATGCCAAAAAGCATAGTTGACACACATTTCCCAAGAGTAAGAAGGCATCCCACAATTCTTAGTCATCTGTGTTATTAAAGGCTAAAGCTAGGAGAAGCTAAGTTCCTTCATTCATTTAAAACAAAGCATAGGCTTCATACAAAGACATCCAGACTCAGTGAATGGTGATGTGTCAGTCACCTCTTTTTTGTTCGGGACAGGGTCTCACTATATTGCCCCGATGGCCTGGAACTCTCTATGTAAAACAGGCTGGTTTCACACAGAGGTCCACCTGCTTCTACCTCCCAGATTCTAGGATTAATGGCATCTATCACCATAGAGAGTGACCTTTTAATCATCTTGGCACCAAACTTATCTTTCTTTTTTCAGTATGAGTCCCTAGAAATGTCTATTTTTTTTTTACTCAGTTTTCCATTCTCCAAAATCTAGCTTTAGCACCCCAAAGACAACATGACCCTCAACTAGGGTGCCCTTGCCAGAAGAATCCATCTGTTCTTCATTGCACCCATGGCAGCTGGAAATGTTCTCTGTTTTAAGCGATAGTTCCTAATAAACAAATTACAATAACAACTGCAGTCATGAAACATTTATTTCATCTAAAAAGTAAAGCCAAAATGAACCTTTCCTATTTACTTCCCCATAAGAGTTCAGGCCAGCCTGGTCTAAAAAGCTAGTACAAGGACAGCTAGGGATGTTGGACAGAAAATCCCTGTCTCGAAAAAC
This sequence comes from Microtus ochrogaster, assembly GCF_000317375.1. Classification (NCBI taxonomy): domain Eukaryota; kingdom Metazoa; phylum Chordata; class Mammalia; order Rodentia; family Cricetidae; genus Microtus; species Microtus ochrogaster. Next base: position 22,942,031 of record NW_004949100.1, on the reverse strand, counting down.
AAAACAAAACAAACAAACAAAAACAAAACAAAAGAGAGAGGTCCTTAGAGACCCTATCCTTGCTCAGAGGAGCCCAAGCTGTCTCCATCTTGAAATTCTTACTTTCTGAAAGAGAATCTCAGGTTTCCTAAATATCTCTAATTGAACCCTAAATGCAATTATTCTTCCCTCCTCAAACACTCCCAACTCTCCAACTGGTCTGCCCCACCACTTGTCTCAAACAAAAGCTGGTTCTACTAGGAAGCTATCATGGAGGTATTCCTCTACAGTTCACATAGCTCCCTCGCTCAGAGGCCAGACAGGCAGGGGTTGGCGCCCTTACCCCCACAGGGGCTCTGTTTTAAACATGCCTTTTCCCGTCCTGTCATGTCAATCTCTCAGCCAATTCAACGGGGAACTAACTGTTCTGTAACCCTCAGCTGGGCCAACAGGACACAATCCAGACCCCAGGACAACATTCACAAGGTAAGCAGGGCCGTGGCCATTGCTGACAATATTGCCCTGCCTGCCATTCACTTGCCATCCTGAGGGCTAGCAGAGCTTGTTTCAATCAACACTGAATGAAAAAGAAGTCCCTCTACACGTAAATAAATCATAATTACTAAGTGCAGGAAGTGAGCAGCTCTCTCCTCCCCTTGTGGCCACTGCAGAGTAATTCCCAGGCCAGGCAGCTGGGCGAGCACAAAAGCCCTAGCACAGACTGAGGCAATATCTGCTTACCCTGCTCAGTTTATTATTTAAACAGTTCCTTAACGACTCTTCCCGGAGGTGAGGGAGGCCAAACTATTTGCCTTCCCTTCACAAAGCAGATATGCATGGCTTATTTGAATCTCTCCAAGGTTTACTTTAGTCCCTAGTTAAATACCTTCCGCCACAGAGTCAAACAAACAGTTCACTTCATTAGAAAAGCAAACAGTCTAGAAGAAAATACCCTCTGCACTTGAGGGGAACCAAGCTGAGAGTGAAACCTCTGCCTGGGAAGCCAGTGCAGAAGCCCTGGCAGCAGAGCCCGCGCAGCGCACTTCAAAAGCCTTTTCACAAATATTTCACACATTCAGAGGTAATTAACAGATAACCCTGAAGAGATTATCTGCCCTAAGGGCCAAGGGCCCTCCAAGGATTATCCACACCACCAGAGAATAGAAGGCGGAGCTCAAGAGTGTGTGCAAGTACACACACACACACACACACACACACACACACACACACACACACACACACACTCTTTACTTCTTTTCCTGCAAGTCCAAGTTGATAAAAGTCACCGAGGAACACAGGAAAGTGAGAAGCAGTCCTCGGGCTGCACCCCACTTAAAACAATGAAGCAAAATCTCCTTGAAAATCATGCTGTTTTCTTCCACAGACAAGAGCACGGAGCCTGTCCACAGGACCCAAACAGGATGGGGAAGTCACTGATACGGGATGCACAAAAGCCCCCAAGGACAAGGGACTGTGAGCAGGGATGGGTCTGCATTTTTTGTTGTTGTTTTTGCAAGAGTCCCTAGAATAGAACAGTGTCAACAGATCACTGAGGCCTGAAGTTGTGCCAGTTGAGTCCAGTATGGTGTTCAGTGCCCTACCCTGGTCTTGGAAGAGGGAGACAGAACCTCAGGCTTGCAAATAACTTCTCCCATCCCTGTGCATCTTGGGAACGCCTGAAGACCCAGCAGGAAAATCTCCTGAACAAGAAATGCCAGATCACACCTAGTGATCTAATGTATTACGAGTTCTAATAGGTCTTAATAATAAAAGCCTGGAGCCAGATATAGGGGAAGATCAGGCAAGCTTTATTTGTCAGAGTACAAACAAGGTATCACCACAATCTAAGACTCAGGGAACTGCTCACAATTTAAAAACCAGACAGGCTACCTTCTATTGCCTACAGAACACAAGCATGGGGCCTTTAATCCCAGAACATGGGAAACTGAAGCAGGCAAAACTCTGAGTTCGAGGCCAGACTGCTCTACATCCAAAGAGTGCCAAGTGAGCCAGAGGCACATAGTAAGATCCTGTCTCAAACAAACAAAAAGCAGAGAAAAGTACGGAACAGTGAGTCAGCTCAGGAGGTGAGAATAATTGCCATCAAGCTCAGGACAAATGTTTGAGCCCCATTGTGGTGATAGGGACTCCTACTCCATCAAGTTGCACTCTGACCTCTAGTTAAGAGCCTCCGTGCACGCCTTCCCCCGTTTCCTCTGCCACATCCAGAAACACACAGACAAAGCAAGAGGAACTCAGCAAGGCAATTTCTTTGTGCAAAAATGGTGCTCCAGAACCCAAACAGGGCCGGCGAGCACATGGGGCCAAGACAACTTTGGTCTTTAATTCCTCACTCAGAGGTGACATCTCATCCTTTCAGGGAGAGCTCACAATCTGACACCATCCACTAATCAGGGCAAAGGGGAAAGGCCAAAGTTCAGGGAATACAGGCTCTTGTCTGAATTACCTTTGATGGAAAGAGAGTTTCTCTTGTGACCACAGAAAGAAAATAAAAAGTAACTTTTTTTTTTTTTTGAGAGTGCAAATGTATTTGCTGCCACGGTCACACACAGCACAGTAGTGGATGAGCATCAAATAAAATAAAACTGGAGGTACACTGTCCCGTTTATCTGGGGTCTCACCAACGCTGCAGGTTTTCTGGACATAAGTCATTCTAGCACTCATGGACCTTAGAATTTGGTAAACTTAAAAGCCAAGTACAATAAATAATACAAGACTCTATTAAAATTATAAATCACTCATGAAATTTAATACTATCATGAAGAGTAATTAAACGCTAATGTAATAAATCTACAAGAGAAAAAAAGATACACAATAGTGGGGAATCTTAGAGGTGGATGCTTCTGTGTGAGAACTTGGAGAGAAATCTTCATGCCCCAACAGTGATGTCCTTTTTCCTGTCCAAAGCCTGAGGTAAACATAAATAATGTTATGGTCCTCAAGAAGTTCAGAGTTGAGGGCAAAATATACCAAAAACTGCTAGAATCCCTGCTTTATCACGTTAAGGAAAACAAAGACGGGCCACACGGAAGCAGAAGTTTCTCTATGGATGTATCTCTAAGGAACAGGTTGGGGAGACCGGACCAGACGCTGCTCAGCTAATAGCAGGGCCTTACAGAAACCAAGCTGGGAGGCGCGAGGAGTCTGGAATCCAAGCGACAGCACCATGGACCTTTCACAGAGATTTTGTGGAGGAACCAACCATAGGGACGTTCATCATGTTGGTGACGGGTCTGAGCTGACTGAAGCTTGAATTACTACTCATGCTGAATCACGTTCTGGCTGCTACTGTAAAACGCCTGCCTAACACAATGTAAGAAAGGAAGGCTGGGTCATTTTGACTCACGGTTTGTGGGTATAGCTCACGGTGTTGTGAACGCACTGGCAGCAGGAGCGAGGCACCTCCTGCTCGGCCTCTGCAGTCAGGAAGCAGAGAGAAATGAACGCTCTGCTTGGTGAGATTTATCCTCTCCATTCCGCCCAGAAGCCAGCTCACAGAGCACGGCCAGCCACATTTAAGGTGGGAATTCTCTCCCAGTTCAATCAACAAAACCTAGAAACTCCCTCACAGACATGCCTAGAGGCTTTTCCTCTAGGATTGTAGATCTATCAAGTTCACAATAAGCATTAAACAGTTGTTCATGCCTAATCATGATCTTAAAATTTCTGATAAAGCAATTAGAAACAGAGTTTGTTTTTTAGGCTGCTTCAGTCCAAATACCTCAGAACTCAAATATATATATGTAAAATATAATATCATGAACAGGCTTACCAGAACCCTTGTGTCTCAAAAACGAGGTTCTTGGTTCTTGGGAGGGACACAAAGGGACAGGCATGTTCCCAGGTGCCAAGAGCATGTTGACCCTAAGCCACAAGCCACCAAGAGAGGAACCGCAGTTCGAACTGAGATGGTATGACATGGAAAAGAGTGAGGGCAGGCTGCAGGAGAGTCTCCCTACCAAGGAGGGCCCGTCAGAGGATCCAGATGGCACAGGCGACATCACAAAATACTGCTTCGGTGCTTGATACGCCTAGATCTGCTGCACAGGGATGACATTTGATAGAGAACGGGAGAAGGGAAGGCTGAGAATTCAGGCAGGGGTGGGAACAGCGGTCACTGGGGTGAAAAGGCGTGCCTGGGTGAAGAAATAGACAGAGAACAGGGATGATAAAGAAACCAAGGCTGTGTGTGGCTCAGGGCAGCATCAGTGCTATGCTGGGAGCCAGGGACAGGAGAGAGCGTGTTCTGTCTGGACTATGTGGGAATTCAGGGGACCTGCCATGCAGACTCCAAGCAAACACCCCCAAAGAGACATATTCAGGCTGGGAACTCGACAGCCAAGTCTGTCTTCCCGGTCAAAAGAGAGGATGCACCCTAAGGGCCAAGTTCTAATGATGACAGGAGAGTGAAACCTGCCCACGAGAGTGCACAATAACAAGAATCCGTGGGCAAAGGGTAAGTAGACAGAATCACTGAGGCACCAGAGAAGCAGCGGCGATCAGCTTCCTGGGGTGCTAAAGGAGGCTGTTCCTCACTGAAGTCTTCTCATTTCAAAGGAGGGAGGGCAGTAAGGACACTAAAATGCTCCATCACATTTGAGGAACCCTACCGGGAGCAGAGGACTAGAAAAATGAGATGGAGGTCTGGGGTGTTGTGGTGGGCCTCGCCTGGCGTGGCTGTCGGCAGAACTGCACCCGAACTCTGGGAACAGAGCTGAGAACACCAGCTAGAGTGGTGGCTTGAAGACTTAATGACAAGTCTGAGTGGGGCCAGGCACCCTGGGCTCTGGACTCTAGAGAGGATGCAGATTAGCTGGGAAGCATCCCTCCCCCCCCCCCCCCCCAAAAAAAAGAAGAGAGAAGAAAAGACAAACAGGGAAGTAAATGGCTCTGCAGAGTATGTCAAAGTACTGCTCCAAGTGGCGGCGGGAGAAACAAGCCCAGTGAGGCTCATCACAGGGATGAGTTAAGAGACTAACTAAATATCACTAACTGCTTAAAATTATCATGAGTGGTGCCTTCCAAGCGTGTGAGCAGAGTCCCTTACCTGAAGTCCTCTCTCCAAATTTAATTGTTTATCAATGTTGCTGTTCTTTCCCTCATTTTATAAATACAATTATTAATAATGAATAAAAGCTTCATCTTGCTCACACTGATGCAATATCGTCTACATTTATTAAAGCTGAAATAATCATGCTGCTAGAGAGAGACAGAGAAAGAGAATTTCCTAAGGAATGGGAACTAGTGCTCTTTAACAAGGGGGAAGAGGGTACGGTATTTCCTCTGCTGGCGGTCCTGGTCTAAGGGAGACATCAGAATGCTCGCACCCTGGCTTCCCAAAACAGGCAGAAGGGATACATATGCCTGCCTTTAGCATTGTGATACTTGCTGGGGGCTGTGCATTTCTTTGCCCAATGAGAAGGAAGAAGGAAGAGGGTCTAAAATTCGGGTGCAAAGGGCTAGAGAAATCCATGACAGGCACCAACCAAAGCAGACTCCTGTCAGGAAGACATCTCAAGACCACAACCTAAGTGCTGGATGTATCACTGGAGTACCCAGGGGACTGCAAGGGTCAGAGACAGCAGGCTGGGTTTATGATGCTACAAAACCTACGGTTGTTAAAGCTAGCCCAAGGGATGGGGGGGGGGCGCGCGACTAAAAAAGCTGTGGTCTATTTCACCCCTTTCCATCTCTAACTTCAGTTTCTTTATTTACACTCCCTGGGTTGAACATGGTGTAAAAATTCCAAGGAGGCGGGAGAAGGAGCAAGAAGGGCAGAGAAAGAAAGAAGGGTTAACAGGCCACAGCTCTGAAGGGGTAAAGTGTGTGGAAGAAACACCGGATTCACTGGCACTCCCGCTGCTTTTATTGCTTTCACTCAACAGCTGGAGAAAATGTTTGATCAAAATATTTGTATTATTGTGTTTAAGTGAAATGACATACGACAGCTCATTATCCCAAACTTGGAATTGCCACAGCATCTGTCACCACCACCCTACTACAGACAGTTACTCTCCCCAGAAGACAGAGAGGCTGGGGCAGGAGATGCGTGACATGGAAGCCAGCAGGCACAGGACCCCAGGCAGGGTGGGCTTACGTAAACAAGAGGAGAGCTGGTGGAAGAAGAGTGGGTGCCCCTCAGAGGCCGCCATTGTCCTCTCCTCTGCCAGAGGCTCCGCACCCTATCAGAGCTCTTCATGTTCCGGGCCGTGGCTGTGCTGCGCCTCTGGGATATCATCTGCCAAGCTTTATTCACTGATCTAAATCTTCATAACAGATCTGAAGAAGAAAGGTTAACCTTTTCAAGATTACCACAGCACTGTCTCCATCCAGACAGGAGTGCCCTATGCCTTCATGGCAACCTTCCAGCAGTGCGTCTCCGTGGTACGCCATACCCTCCCTGCCAGGACTTCTTCAGCAGCAAGGGACAGGTCCAGTCCAGACATGTAAGGAAATGGAAATCATCTACAGAACCCTTCAAATTCCACAACTAATGAAGGAGCAATGTGCTATGACCAGAAGATGTGGGTTCAGAGAGGGTGAGCAACAGGCCCAAAGCCTCACAGCTGACAACAGAGCAGGAATGATCTAAACCTGGAACCTCAGGCACCCAAAGCACCCATATTTTCTACAGTAAGGGGGGGTGGGGGGGAGACAGCCATCAGAAAGGCAGGTAAAGACATGCGCACAGAAGTGGAAAAGGAAATTAATTTTAACCATATTCGGCCAATTTCCAAGTCAAACATTTTAATGCAGACCTGGGGATGGTGCAGAACCCATGATATTTTTTTTTTGTGTGCCATGGGACACACAACAAAGGGGACTAAGGGAATTAGTCTCCAGAATGGCCTAATAACGTGATTCAGTTTTTCTGAACATCAATTTTTTTTTTGACATAAAATCTGACATAATCTGGGTAGGTTATTTCAGAAGTCAAAACCAAACAACACCATGTATATGTATTCTGTAAGCTAGGAAACAGTGTATCAACTGAACAGGGTGTCTGGCCTGTATACAGAGGAGCTATGACGCTCATTTATGATAGTGTGTAGTGGCACCATGGATTGAAACCAGACCCTTGGGCAAACTACATCAGGTCTCTTGCACTGAGCCACACTGCCAGCCCTTCCTTCAATTTTAGTGGTATAGTTGGCTTGATTTCAAAATGCCCCCAATTCCCTAATGAACAGAACTGCTAAACTATTCCCAGAGAAATTCCAAGCTGACAGTGCTCATACCATGGTGGCAGCACGGAACTCTCATCATCTTGTCTGTTTACAGACAGGACAGATGACAAATACCAGAAGCAATGCACTTCCTATCCATTCTCTTACCTCCTTCAAGGCTGGACCATAACTAGACGTGAAGAAGTAACAAAGCCAAGGAGGACTCTGGTTTGGAGAAACTGAGGTGTTTGTTAAAAAGGCTGACCGTGCATCCTGGACATCCATCCAGGGACACAGCTGTCTCTGGTGGCGCAGCTGTGCACCTCTCTGCCCCCGAATACCAGTGCTGGGAAAAGAGCAGCACTATCAGTCTGTAGGGGATACCAATTAGGTTCAGCTTTCAGGTTCCATGGATGAAGCGCCCATGGAGCAAAAGGCTCCATCTCAGGCCCCTCCCCCTGGGAGTTACCTTGCCCAGGACTCCAGCTCCCAGCTGGCCAAGTGCTGACCACTTCCCTGAGGAAGGTCAGGACCACTCCCACAGGCTATTTAGGCTTGCCCCAGGAAAAGGAACATGTGGTCTATGGATGGGAGTCCCTGTGGACTCCTCTCCCTGCCATGCTGACTGGGTCCAGCCAAGAGTGCAGCATTTATTAAACACGGGCATTTTAATTTGGACTAATCTGGTCTAATTGGAGTTATTTGTGTCAGCAGAGTGGCTTTTCTTAAGATTAAACCAAACACCGTGTACTGTCTGAATGCCTTCCAAAAGTTATACTGGAACTGAGTAGCCAGTGTAATCGTGTTTGCAAGTAGGACTTTTAAGAAGAACTTAAGGTATTCCCTTTATCCAGGTTACCACCATTATCGTCAGAGTGGGTTTATCCTGAGTTCAACCCTGTCTTGTGCGTTCTCTCTCTCACATCTGCTTGCTTGCCACATTTGATGCAGAAGAAGGCCTTGGTATGTTTAGTTCCTCAACCCTAGGCCCCTTGGGTTCCAGACTCATAACCCAAATAAACTTCTCTTGTTTAAAATTTAGCAAGCCTGGGGTTCTTTATAGCAGCAGAAGTTGGACTAAGAAAGCCTGTGTTCAAATTATCGACATAGCAATTTCTGCAAATGCCAATTTCAGAGAAACCAGTTGCTCTATAACAGTCCTGACAGGTTTAATTAATTAAAGCTAAACACTGGTGTTAGGAAATGCAAAGATAAGCTGAGACTTCACAGTGCCCCATAATGCGAACTGAGTGATTACGTCCTTTGCATTCATTCACTCCATTTTCTGTGTCAACAATTTCATGACTCAGTCTTTACCAGAAGATGTAGATCTCGACACTGGGCTACACAAGAAAACAGGGAGAGAGCAGAACGAAGCTACCACAAGTCAAGGAACACCTAGAGCTTCTAGAGGCTGGAAGAGACGTAAATAAATAAATAAATAAATATTAAAAAATGAAAAAAACCTGTCTAGGAGTTTCAGTGGTCAAAGGCCAGTATGTAGACCAAGGGTTCGTATCCAGTGTTGAAAGGAAATAACTGTTTTTATGAGACCTGCTCGTGGCTCTTTGTTATCAAATACCTAGTAAGTACATAGTGAAGGCCAATGTCCATTAGAACTAATGGAGAAAAGGTCACATAAGCTTCTCCTGTGGCAGAATTAGTAATGAATATTTGCAAGAAAGAACATAAAAATTCTCAGGGGATCCGAGGAAAGTGTGCAGTGAGCGCTCTTCTGCTGCTGTTTAGCAGTTTGTGAGGACGGCTGTGCAGCACTGATGCCCTCTTCGCACAGCACCTGCTCCGTGCTCTGCAGAATCACTTACACTCAGGGTCTATAACGACCGGTGGAAATATCATGCCCCTGCCTCACTCTGCGCAACAGCCAGAGCACCTAGCCCTAGTAGTCACTGCCTTCACCACAACCTGCACCTTAGGCAAGGAAGCTCACCGCTGAGACAGCTCTACTTTACTCCTACCCAGACCATCTCTCCTCTCTGGGCTTTTGCAGATAATGACCTCTCTAGAGTCTGAGACAATCCCAAGCCCCTGGGATCATCTCAGCTACTCCTATTGATGGCGCTGGAGGCAATTTCCTGGTTGGTATTCAAACAGTCTATGGTGACACAGGAGGAAAGCCAACAGCAGCATCTGGGGTCAATCATCCAACCTCTTAGGACCTCATCAGGAAAGGGACATCTAACTTTCTTCCCCTGCCTAGGATTAAGACGTCTGCAATTCTAACAGTCTCTGCCAAAGCAGCTGGTCACAGCAAACGTAGAAATGTCAAACCAAATTGAAAATGAATGGCTGATCCAAGAGTTACCCAATTTTTCAGCTTCCAACTCTGAAAACCACCAGGATGTATGTGTGTGCATGGCCCGTATGTGCATGTGCAGACATACAGGTACTCAGTACAGAGGCACTAAGTGGGACACAGTACACTATAAATTCTGCAGTTACAAGGCTTTGAACTATATTGCACACAATAGATGCCGCAGTAGTCACAAACCAGCTCACGGGCAGCAGCTTTAGAGAGGAGGTGCTTATTATCTCAGTTTTTTGGAAGCAGCTTCTTTGGGTAATTCTGGCTCATGGTCTCTCATGTAGACATAGTTCTCTCAAGGCCTTACTTAGAAAGGTGTATATTCAAGCTTAGGTTTCTATTCTCCATAAGCTGTGTTTAGTATACTAGCAATGACGTCACTGTCTGTCCAGAGACTGAGTGGGGGAGGGGGGACAGAAAAGCCACTCAAGACAGTAGTCACAGGCTTTTATTACCTAATTTCAGAAGTGACAACCCATTGCCTCTGCCATCCTATTTGCTAGAAGTAAGTTATTTTAAGTATGGGCTTAAGAAAAGAAGAATTAAGTCCTACCTTTTGAGGCTACAGTATTAAAAATTTGTAGGCATATTCTTAAACCCTCCTGTAATGCCACAAATAACTGAACTTCTTTTCTAATCTCCAATTTATCCAGTGAAATGATTCAAAGATCAAATGTATCCTATTAAGATGGAAGCAGAGCTAGGAGCCAGAAGATGGTGCTTTGATCCAAGTTCTGATAGCGGCTCAATATGGTAACTGGGGAACCAAGATAATTGGTTCTGCAAGATAATTGGGGGGCATCTCTGCAAGTCCGTTTTTCAGCAATTACACTCTGGCCAAGCACTACACTGCACACATGATCTCATAGGGTCCTTTTCACATCTTAATGACACAGACATTTGAGTCTTCATTTCTTAAATTGTGGACTGGGACAGAAAGGGTAAGTAGTTTATCCAAAATCACCCAGGGGCCAGCCTGGATCTCTAGATCTACCTATTAAGCTTCAAAGACAGAAGGGCACATGGAGAGACAGAAGAAATTAAGATTGAAGAACTGCCTTAGCCACATGTAACAGTCTAGGTAGTGTAAAGAGAGAGCCACAACACAGAAGCGCCCCTGTGAGAATATTGTCTAACCTTCGCCTCAATGCTAGTCAGCATCTTATTGATGTAACAAACACACGAGATAAACTGATTTTCATAAAGAAGTGACTCATCATGATTCATTTTCGGAAGTTTCAGTCCATCGTTGGTTGGTACATGGTTGTGGTCTGGTGTTGATGCAGTGCATAATGGGAGAAATCAGCATAGAAAGCTAGTCACCTGATGGCATCAAGGAAGCAAACAATCAAAAGGAGCCATGACCCCTATATCTTCTTCTAGTTCAGCTCCCAGTGATCTGACTTCCTATCACTAGGCCCCATCTCTTAAAGGTTTCACTATCCTCGTTAGCACCAAAGGATGCTAAGTCTTTGACAATATAGACTTTGGTGGATAGTTATAGACTATAGCAGAGTTTTTCCTACTGTCCACTATAATATCTTCAGAGTGGTGTGCATTTTTGAGGAGTATATCATGTATATAAGGTGACTTATGAACTCTGTTTAAAGGTATAAACAACACAAGGTAACGTGGTGGCAATCAAAACACAAAGAATGTATCATATCAGAGAAACCTTGAACTTGGCTTCTTCAACAGTTGACATGACATAAAAGACAGATGTAAGAGGTGACACGTATCACGTAGGACTTAGCTGGGCATTCTCACTACCTAACATCCTTCAATACCCACCCCCTGGTTAGGCACAACTTAACAGCTGCCCCCTTGAGCTTTGCTCATACAGTGTTTCTAGCACCTTCCATTTTTACAGCAAACAGAGCAGAGGGAGAATAGAATCTCTGAATTCTATTACTGCAGAAAGAAATCTAGCTTTTAGCCAGCATTTCCAAACACTTGTTGAATTAATGGATCACTCCTGATGACCATGAGTCAATGGATGTAAGATTATGAAACTATCTTTAATAAACATACATTTCAAAACAGCAAATTCCATGACTTCCAAGTGTTTAAAAAAAATAGATGGATTCATGGAAACACTTACGCTACAAGACTGGTAGAGACTAAATTTTTGTGCCCTCGCTCCATTCCCATGTTGATGCCTATGTGGGTTTCAATGTGAATGGCTCCCAGAGGTTCATATATTTGAATACTTGGTCCTCAGCTGAAGGAACAATTTGGGAAGAATTAAGGAAGAATTAAGAGGTGCGGCCTTGCTGGAGAAGGCATGCCACTAAAGGTCAGGCTTTAAGGTTTGAAAAACCCGTGCCTTCCCCAGTTAGCTACACCATGCCACATTCAATGAGTAAGCTATAAGCAAACTATTGCTCCACGGTTATGCCTGCCCACCTGCCCGCTGCCATGCTCCCCACCATGGATTTACTCTCTGAAACTGTGAGCCTGCAAGAAACTCTTTCCAAGTTTGCATTGGTCATGGCATCTCTCCACAACAATAGAAACAATATCTTGTCTCGGTGTGATGGTATTTTGAATGGACTCCCACAAGGGACTGAGTAACAAAGGCTGGATTCTCATAAACAGGACTCCTTATAAAAAGAGCTCCCAGAGGTTCTTGGCCCTCACGTTGCTTCAGAATAGAGCAAGGAGTCACCAGTCTTCAAGTTAGTGAGCGAGCGTGAACAGATACCAAATCTGCCCTGATCTTGAAATCCTCAGCCTCTAGAATGGGGAAAACTAAATTTCTACTGTTTATTAGCCAACAAGTCCACGGTACTTCAGTACAGCAACCTAACTAGATATGGCAGACATATTGCCAGAAACTTTAACAAATCTAATTTGATTTTCCAAATGTAATATTATTAAACTCTATCTTTATTTTTATTAGATTTTATTAGAAAGCCTTGGTTTCAATAGAACCAATAACCTGCCTGGACCAGGCCTGGAGCTCTGTTTTATAACACACAATCTGGTATGTGTTTACCAGGTAAGAGCCAGGAGCGTGGCATGGGGCCAGGACTTAGTCATCTTAGTGTGGAATGACACTCACACTCTGAATGTTGCTTTTTTTTTTCTGCTTCCCATTCTGCATGTTGTTAAAAAAAAAAAAGCCAACAACAAAGGTAGTTCACATTTTTTTTCCTCAGAATTATTTTTTTTTCCCAAAAAGAATCATGTTTGTGGAAGGGAAAATTTTAATTCATCACTATGAAGGAAAGCACAACTCCACACTAAAAGAAAAGAAAAAAAACTGTCACCAAGAACACTGATGGACAAAAGGAGTCGGGAGACAGTGAAAGGTACAGACATGAGGACAATGATGAAGAATGAAGATCAGTGGAACTTTTTAGATTATATGTACCTTAAAAAAACAACAACAAAAATAAAACAATAGAGATGACAGAAAAGCCTTTCAGGAAATATGTATGTCCAGTGAAAGATAATCACTCGCTGTTTGCTCTCCAGCAGGAAGCAGAACTGAACGGCCTTGAAAGGCTGAGTCCTTACAGGGCCAGTGTGCGTGTCCAGCAACAGGCCTGCTCAGGAGAAACCATCTCTCAGAAGGCATCTGCTAAATGGAAATGAGTTTTTCTCTAGCAAAGAGGCTGCTTACCCTCATCATGTCTGGGTACCTCCCATCAGCAGTCACACAGCCTAATTTTAATGAAAGACAGCTATGAGGTCACAGCCAAGTTGTATGAGCTCATGCAAGGAAACCCAGACACACCACCTGGGAAATCAAATTCTCAGGATATACCTCAGTACTGAGCCTTTTTTAGGTCCAAATGTTAGTTTTCAGCCAAATAAGATGACCGCTTTAGCAGCTGACTGAGCCTGAAGTGGGAGCTGCCGGGCAGATGGAGGAAACTGAATTACTGGTGGTCCGGTTAAGCTCTGGGGGAAGCAGGCTCTCATCTCTACCCATGTCTTACTCATACAGACTGGTCTCCAGAGTTCCAAATTCGCAAGTTTGCTCTCTGCACTGACTTTAAGAAACAGCAGCCAGGTGGTGGTGCACACCTTGGATACCAGCACTTGGGAGGCAGAGGCAGGCAGAGCTCTGAGTTTCAGGCAGCCTGGTCTACAGAATAAGCTCCATCCAGGACATCCAAGATCATCTCAACACCCTGTCGTCCCCGCCACCCCCCTCCCCCCCAAAAAAAAACTTTCCAAAGGCTGAGTATGCTCACGGGTTCTCAGCTCTACCAGGGCCAGAGTTCCTTGTTTCCCACCTCAGCAGCTCCAGCAAGACTCCACCTTGGCTGGTGCTCTTAAACATCCCAGCTTCTCTCAGGCTGTCACCTTTTGAGATCACAACAGCTGCAGCAGCAAAATGTTGCAACCATAGTACAGTTTATGGCCCCTGTGTAGGGAAGGACCCTGGCCAAGACACCTGGTGAGCCTCCTATACAGGTAAGCTGGCTTTCCCTTGTGGGTTTTAGACCCACTTTGCTGCTGAAAGTAAAAGTTCCCTCTTTGGGAATCATTTGCAGTAATGACCTCCAAATACTAGTTGGAAACCTATAATTATGTTGACTGAAAAGAGGCCAAATGAAAAACTGGGGACAGAAGTGGTGAGTATTCCACAGAGCCGAAGGTATTCACTTTAAAACAACGGTCTCAAACTGGGCTTGGGAAGGCACTCCTGTAATGCCCCCCTCCATGTGTTCTGCAAGCAGCGGCAGGAGGGTCAAGAGTTCAAGGCCATGACACTTGAGACCAGCCTGCCCTACCTGAGACTCTACCTCAAAAAGAGCAAACTAAGACACGCAGCTGTATTCAAGCCTGCTCCTCCCTACCTTGCAAGAAAGTTGCCTTTCTGTTGTGAGATGGTAATCCTAACTGAAGATCTGGGTCACTTCCTGTTTTCCAGCATCCAACCCTATCCCAGCCCCGACACATCCTTATATCCATCTCTTCTGAGGCATACAGTATGTAATTTGATCGTCAAAAATCTAAGAATTACCTGGAATTCCATAATTCAGTAATCAAGAACAGTGGGGGGGTTATGCAGAGAAATGAAATGTAAAATTGCTAGGCTAGTTAAAAAGAAGCTGTAGCCCTGCGTGTGCCAACTTGAACATAAGCGAAACAAGAAGTCAAGAGGCTGGAGGGCAGCCTCTCTTGTTCCTGCCTCGGAAATGCCCTGCGGCTGTGAGGCATGAGGAGCCAGGGGACAGAGCTGCAGCTGGCACGGGCAATACAGGGAAAGTGGTTCTGCTCCAGGGATTTTGTGAATGGGAGGTGAGGAGTCCTTCTTTCACATTCCAAAGGAGGATGAAACCCTGCAACGCCTGAGGGTGGGGAAAAAAAGCTTAAGAAACTGTCTCTGGAGATACTTTGCAAACACTTTGTAACCATTGCCTGCCTGTGAGCTCAAAGAGCGGCTGCTCAGAATTAGCAACTTCAAGCGCACCTTGTCTCCATTTTGTTTCCTAATGATATTTCTTTTTTCAAAAAATGATGGCTCTTGCCCATGGAGCAACAGACTCTTTTGTCCCCTCACAAGTGTACGCAGTGTCTGATCAGGATGAGTCTGAGGGCTGACAGAGGTTCCGGTGCTTTGGATTCATAGATCTTACTGCTTTTCCTCCGATTTAAACTAACTCCAAGGGTTGAAAATGAAACGAAAGGTCATCAGTATTTCTGGGGTCAGAGGATGCACAGCGGTGACGCCGTCATGATGCAAGCATCTAGGTGATAAATGAAAACTTCAAGTCTTCCAGGGTTTCCAAAGACTTGTATGTCTGGTGAGCCAGTGACAGTGTATGTTTAATAACATGCTGCAGATTCTGTGGACATAGTTAACTCGCCTTCCTCCATCCTCAGTGACCAAGGATGAAATGCCATAAGCAGCACCTTCAGAGCAAGTCAGGAACTGATGCAGTCTAAGAGTAAGGAAACTACCCCTGTCTCTAGGAGACCAGCCTCTGGCAATAGCTTGCAGAAATATCGCCGACTGTGAAGTGACTACATGGGTGTGTCACACCGTGTGACAGACACATGATTCGATCAGCAGAGCATATACTCATGTCTAACCCTCTTTAGTAGGGTTGTTTAGAGGCAAAGAAAGGAAGGAAGGAAGGAAGGAAGGAAGGAAGGAAGGAAGGAAGGAAGGAAGGAAGGAAGGAAGAAAATTATGGGGACATGCTGGGGGGTGGGGGCTCTTACTTTGGAGTCATTCAAAAACCACAGATGCTACTAGCACAATTAACAGCATTTGCCATAAGGCTGCTAACATAGAAACAAATTTGAACCAGCAATAAATCTTGATAAAGTTAAAAACCTACAGGCCTTCGGGCATGGACCAACTCTTCTCCAGGTATTTTGTGGGAAATACAGAAACAAGACTAGCCCTTTATTTAAATTAAAATCATTTTAACTTCCCCTGTAGCCTGAGTGATTTATCAGCTACAATCTCATCTGATGCACAGGAACCAACTCTGATTAAATTTAGGTTCCTTAGCAACCCTAAAGTTGCACCTTCAAAGGCCACCAACACAGTGTCTGTGACTACTGTAAGGAGGACTTGAGACTAAGAAGCCACACCCAAATTCTCCACTGTGTCTTGTTCTTCTACCAAGAACTTCTTTCTTCCTATTAATCTTCCACTAAAATCTGCCCTGAACTTCTTTTCAGTAAACTTGTAACTCTGTTTCATACTGGCTTATCCTGAAATTCTCCCTGAGAAGAGGTCCCTAAAAGACTAAGGGAACACAGCAGGAGTCAAACGACAAAAGAAGAGTACTGTCTCTATCCCTGCTGCAATTCCAAGCTAAATAAAATCACTTTGCTTTAGTGTCCCCACCCCTGCCCAGATGACAAAGTCCTTGCACGAATCTGTACTTCCTAAATGTAGTTGGAGCAAGTTTGATGAAGAAGTTCTTGCTTGCACTAAGGGTCAACCCCAGGTTTTGAAAAATAGAATTCCTAGGAGTCTGTCACCTGAAGAAATTTAAGAAACACATAAAAGAGCCAGGAATGGTGGCTCATGCCTTTAATCCCATTACTTAGGAGGCAGAGGCGGGCAAATCTCTTAGTTTGTGGCCAGCCTGCCCTACAGAGTGAGTTTCAGAACTACACAGAGAAACCCTGTCTTAAAATAAAACAAAAACCCAACCCACAAACAGCACCACCCCCAAAAGGAAACAGATAAAAATCACAGGCTGTAGTAAGATAGCGATGAAATCTGAGCTGATACAGACCAGAGATCCTAGTGGATATGACCCAAACAGTCTCAACAGGAGCTGGAAACTGAGATGTCCAAAGGAAAACAGATGGGCATCTACACTACTAACAGGTATAGTCATGTACAAAGACAGCCAAGTAGAAACGGGGCCAGGGGTGGGGAGGAGCACCTATTGGGGAGACAGAGAACAATACAGAGAACAATTTGTCAGTTTTCTCCTTCTACCACGCAGGCCCTCAGGTATCAAAATCAGATCATCAGACTTGGCGGTAATCATCTTTACCTGTTAAGCCATCTCATCTCACTTAGCCCTATCTGCCTTGGTTTTGTTTGAGACAAGATTGCATAGAGCCTAGGCTGGCCGCTTGCTTCAGTCTCCAGAGTGCTGGGAAACAGGAATATGCCCCCAGGCCTGATTTATATCCCACCAGGTGTCAACCCCAGAGCTCTGTACAAGCTACGTGAACATTTAACCAACTGAGCCACATCCCTATTCTGGAAGTGATCGTTGTCCAGAAAAGCCTGTGTCCTGAAATGGAAGTTAACAGTATCTTAGAACAATGAAGGATCAATAAATAGGATAAAGAAGCGCCCCTGGCCAGGTATAAACTCCACACCTAAACTAGAGGGCTGATCAGTGAAAAGACAAAGGGCGCATCCTAACACAGGGGATAGCGGACAGCAGCAGCACTCCACAGCGCCAGCCCTGCCTACTTGAGCTACTTTGTCTTCTGAGAGAAAATTGAGTATCATTTTCCTGGTATATGAAATATGAGGACTATGCAGAGCTGTCTTAGTAAGGACTTGTTTTTGTCTAACAGAAAGAATCAAGTCTGAAGCCCGAAGGTACCCAGGGATTGCTGCATAGAAAGAGAATGGCTGCCTAGCTTCTGTCTTCCTCTGTCCTCCAAAGGCTTCCAAAGTTCACACTTCCGCCCATGAAGAAACTTCTCAGTTTTATAATATGACTCACTAGAAAAACAAGCTCTTGGCCATGGATTTTCCTGCAAATCCAGCACAGGATGCCTGAGTAAAGACACAGGACTAAGCGTGTAGGACTTGTTCATTTGCTTATTCAGGCGTCTGCAAGCGCTGAACTCCTCCAGTGTGCTAGTCACTGGAGAGTCAACATCAAGAGCACAGAGGTGGGTTCTGCCTTCCAGAAACAGACATCAAATCACTCCACAAACAATTACCTAACTCGGGTTTCAAGTCCAGGGTCTGAAGAGAGCCAGCATGACCCAGGAACAGAGAGAGCACAGGGCTGAGGGAAGCTTGTCACGCTGCTGCATTCCATACCGTGCTGCTGATACTTGCTTTGAAAATACCCACAGTGCTATCAAATTTCACATTTTAAAACCAAGAGCAAAATAAAATTATTTTAAAGGAAAGTGACCCCACTTATACGAACGACAAATGATGGAGAGAAAAGACAGGGCTGTCAAATAAATAAATGGATAATCAAATAAATTAAGATTTGTTTCTTTTAACAGGCATGATCCTAAAATGTATGGTCACTGTGAACAGAACAACAACTCAAGGGTTCCGTACCCAGCATCCACATCAGACAAATCACCAGTCCTCAGGAACCTGATGTCCTCTGGTCTCCACAGGTACACACATGATACACATAAATGCACAAAAGCTCTTGTGCACAATAAAAATTAATTGTGAAAAGGTAAGGCCACTTTATTATTCAGAGCACAGTGAACACCCGGTGCAGGCAGAGTAGCAACGGAATCCAGCAAGGCACTGTTCTGGGAATCAGAGACTAGGGTTCCATCTCAACTTTACCAAGAACTCGGAAATGCTGAGACGCTCTCTGTGCCCTCCACCAAGCCTGTTTTCCTATATAATTACTATCACTAGTAGCAGCAGTAGGAAAGAAATCATTGCAGCGTTAGCAGAGTAAGTACCATCTTACCAACTATCCTCCAAACCAAACTTTGTGGGAGGGGCTCCTGGGAGGTGTGGCCTGGCAAAGGCCGCACAAGGGCCTTTCTACAGACCTATCGACATGTTGTGTTAGAATTAGCATGTGTTCCAGATGCGGACGGTAGAAGCAACACACCAGACGGGATTAGGGAGCCACGAGGTGAACCTCGCCTTTGAGTAGTTCACCAAACAGTGGATAACTGACACTACTTATTAGAAACACGTCTACTGAAGGAAGCAAGGCCTGAAGAAAGGAGAGCTCCACCAAGTCAGAGTAGCAGGGCAGCTGGACGTCAGACCAAGGGCTGGGAAGGCTGTCGGTGAGAACCAGCACCATTACAAAGTGGTCAGGGGTGCTGCAGGAAGGTTAATGAAGGTCAGACTGAACACTGGAAAGAGGAGGCCATTCTGAAGTATAAGCAAAAATAGGATGTCAAGAGCAGAATGGAGGACCCAACCTCAAAGCATCACTTTCTAAGAGCACAAGGCAGGCAAGGCAGCAAGCCAAGGAGGAACCTAACTAAAGTGTTACAGAGTACTGTATCGATGAAAGCAAGGACAAGGGAGCTGAAGATACGCCTCCCCATACAGGACCCAAGTTTTCCCATCTGCATCTCTCCGAGCAGAAGGTTGCATAAACCATTACTGTTTTCCCCCAACAGGCTGAGGGTGTGTAAGCTCTGCAGACCTCCCAGCAGCTAGTAGGCACCCTGAGGCATGAAAACTGTCCCAGTTCCCCAAAGGTGTAACTTCGTGCTGCCTGAGGAGCCAGTCAAAAAAAAAAGAATTTTTTTTTCTTTTCTCTGAGCAAAGTCATTTAATGGTGATCACAGGTAGATGTGATCTGAAGTGATTTCTCATCCCACCTGAAAGTGGGAAGGAGCTGGCTCAGAGATTGTATTTTCACAGAACATTACATAATTTTGGGTTGGCGGGAAGTGCTAACGACTGTCATATCTACCCACGGCTACATTAAAAATAAGACTGAGATGGAGGCTGCTGTGGGCTGTCTTGAGTTTTCTCTAAGACCGGAGGAAGAAACTACTGAAGACTGAACACGGAAGTCAGTCCTCACCTACAAGCAGTCCCAGGAGATGAACCACAGCTAGGTAGGTCAGCAAAATACCCACGAAACATTTAATTCTGCAAAACCTGCCCTGATAGAAACTGCTGGATCACAAACACTTCATATTTATAATAGTTTCAAATTTGAATATGGAAAAAAGCAATTTTGTGTGGCCTGCCCAAGTGCAGGTCTTTTACTGAAATGTTCAACTTAGACTGTACGTAAGGGTTCAATCAAAACTTACAGATTTCAAAGGACAAAACGCAATCTTATGTGAGTTAATCTGCTGTGGCCCATGTGAACATGGGTTAAAATTCTCCAAGGAAACAGAAGAGAAAAAAAAAAGATAAACAAGACTTATGCTAACAAATCTCATGCCTATGAAACTGGGTGATTAAACTGAAAATCTTCATTAATATCCGGACCGTTAGGTTCAAGTTTCAAATTTACAAAAAGGCTAAATTAAATTGAAGCTGTTTATCCTTTCTAAATTAGGGAATCGTTTTATAATTTGTTCATAAATTTTCTCCACTGGCTTCTGTTACAGGAATGACTTTTAAAGAGCCAGGTAAATGGTAGGGCTTTGTTACCAGACTTGGCCAAAGCCATCTCTACACCAAATAAGCTCTTCCATGATTCCAGGAATATTAACACATAAAACACTTCCAGTGCATAAGCACGGAGAGCAGAAAATGCCATCACGCTCAACATCCTGTAACAGAAGCTAACTAGGTCTGTGATCTCATAATCCCTGGTGTGTCATTTTGAAGTCCCTTTCATCTCTGCACCACAGAATAATTCTCAGCCATCAACAAAGCTATGAATGGCCACTTTTACCAGCATTCATGTCCCACAGATACCACGTGTCTCAACTCTTTTTCCTGTGGTTACAAAGGACTCATAGTGTTGGCATACAATTTAAATAAATGGTAGGCAAATGCCCAAATTACCACTGGAGTCCCGGCTCTCTGGGGAGCCTCAGTGCTCTAGCCCAATGCTAATTTTTAATCTTGGCATTCAAATATGACCATGCCAGGGAATATGGCTTGCTGGGATTCCACTCAGTGAACTGGTCAGAAAGGCCAGAGGGAAGAGCGAGAAGAGAGACTCCGTGCTGGGAAAGGAGCAAGGGATGGGAACAACATGAAGGGCCTCGGATTCTATGGCTGCCTTTTTAAGCAGTGTGTCCATCGTACCACCTAGGTGAACCCATATATGGCTCAGGCCTTTATTTATAATTCCCTCTGTCTTTGACAGGTAGTCTTATATACTGCAGTACTCAGTTACAAAGCCTTTTAGTAAGTCTGGAGAATAAAAAGTCCCACAGACACTAACTGCCAGCCCTAAGATTTCAGAAAAATGCCCAGGAGCCGAGGATTTCAAATAAGGAAATTCGCCTTGGTACAACGGCAGTCCTGACGCTGTTGCCTGGGAAATCACACGATGGGTGCAGGCGGCAGAGAAAAGTCTAACTTTTGGAAAGATCAGGACTCATGGCTGACGGTTGTTCTGACTCGCTCTCTGCCTGCTCTCGCTGGCAAGCTGAGCCAACGATGTTTAAAGCTGAAGCTGCCAAGTTACGTTAAAGCTGTTCTGGTAAAGAGTGTGACCTCAACAGCCGTGCATGGTAATTTACAGTACAGTTTAGATTCAAGTGATGGATGTGGAGCTGGTGTACATTTACATGCCATTTTGAAAGAAAACCGGGCTGGGGCTTTCCAGCCTCACATGCCACGGTGAATTCCACAGTCTGGGAGACACAGCCCGGGGCTGTCGGCTGCTGTCTCCACAGTTGGCCAACACCACAATTAATAAAACGTCCCTGCAAATGGTGAAGTTCGTTATCTAACACTGCAAGTGCAAGAATGTATTTGATGATAGTGTTATCAAAAGATCCTATCAAATACAAGGGAAGAAAAAGGAAGACTTTGCCTTTACCTCTAAATCTTTTAAACAAGGAGCTGCTGACACCAACTTGTGAAGATTCCATGCCCTATTAAACTTAAAAATCTTGCTAAGAGATATTCAAGACTTTTCAACATTAAGTGCCTTTTGTGTAAAAAAAAAAAAAAGTTTTTAGCGCATGTTTGACTTTCAAAAATAAGATAACTTAGGCTTTCTATTTGCTGTGACGAAACACCAAGAACAAAAACAAGTTGGGGAATAAAGGGTTTACCTGTATTATACTTTCCCATTGTAGTGTATCCCTGAAGGAAACCAGGGAAGGACCTCAAGCAGGGCTGGAACCTGGAGGCAGGAGCTGATGCAGAGGCCATGGAGGAGTACTGCTTACTGGCTTGTTCCCCCTGGCTTGCTCAACCTGCTTGTTATAGAACTCAGAGCCATCAGCCCAGGGATAGTACCACCTATAGTGGTCTACGTCTTCCCGCCTAGGGATAGCACCACCCACAATGGTCTGCGTCTTCCCCCATCAATCACTAATTAAGAAAATGCATTAGAGCTGGATCTTATGGAGGCATTTTCTCAACTAAGGTTCCCTCCTCTCAGATAACTCTAGTCTGTTGTCCAGTTGACATAAGAATAGCCAGCACAGTGCCTCTGACTAATCCTAATACTGAGTAGATATCTACCTACAAACTGAACAGTTTTCACACTTCCTATCTCATCTCTTCACAGCAGATCTGAGAAGTCGACACAGTTATGCACAACTTCCAAGCTACAAACACTAAAAAGAAATAAATGAACCAACTATCTATATCCAGGGGTCCTGGCAACTTTGTGGTTCCCCACAGGCTTATCTTGTTCATTTGACATTGGAAACTAAGAGTGATGTTTGTCACCACTGTGGATGAGTCTCTATAGTTTTAAGATGATGTGGTATTTTGAATGCATAAGCTCAGAAGGAATGGCAGGCAATATTAGGAGGCATGGCTTTGTTTGAGTAGGTAGGGCTTTGGTGGAGGAAGTGTGTCACTGTGGAGGTAGGCTTTGATGTCTCATATATACTCAGGCCACACCCAGTGTTTCAGTTCACTTCCTGTTGCCTGTTGATCAAAGATATAGAATTCTCAGCTCCTTCTCCAGCACAATGTCTGCCTGCATGCCACCGTGTCCCACCATGGTGATAACGGACTGAACCCCTAAACTGTAAACCACCCAATTAAGTGTCTTCCTTTATAAGAGTTGCCTTGATCATGGTGTCTCTTCACAGCAAGAGAAACCCTAATTAAGACAGATGGACATGAACTCAAGTAAGCAAGTACTGTTAAGAAGAGGAAATGTCAAAGTCAGCACTGTGGATGTTACCTGGTGACTCTAAGAGGAATGTCACTTCAATGTCACTCTTGTGGCCCTTCCCATAAGAACAGGAAGGGTTTTTCAATCATTCTCCCTTATAAACCGCCTCATAACCTTGAGGCAGCCAGGGTGTGTCTGAACTTCTCTTTTGAACACGTGACAAGGATCAGTCAGAGAAGTGGGACAAAGTAAAGATGAGCATCAAACCTAACCTTTGGTTCATGGCCCTTCCAACGTGAGGGTTGGGACTCAGGGCCCTTGAAAATGATAGGCAAGAGTTCTTCCTCATGGCTGATCACAATCCCATCCCAGATTTGACCTATTTGAACTTAATCTTTTTTGTTTTAAATTCACACTTTAGAATATATTAAAAAAAAAGTGACATGACTCAAAAATATGGGAAAATGCTATAACAGGTTTCTGATTCCAAACTCACACCTAGAGTATCTAAGAACACTTACAGATGAGTATCACATAAACAAATTACCAATTACCAATTATAAATTGTCAGCTGCCAAATAGATTTTTAAAAAACACCCAGTTGTAAATCTCTGTCGATCCACATGTCTCATGTAACTGCAGTTCTATGTAAAAACAAACAAACAAAAAAAAAAAACAAAGAAAAGAAAAAGAAGGAAGGAAGCAATATCCAACTGACAAAGAAACCACACTTAATATCTTCTCAGAGGGCTGATTTATTTATCCAAACAATCTCAAAGTGGTGTGCCATCAATGGGGCTGCAGTTTCTTTTCACAAATGCTGAACTTGAAATGCTGAGTTATCCGAAGTCATGCTTCTTGAAATTCTGAGTTGTTTCATTCATTACATTTAGGACGTGAGGCTGTCAGTTTCTGACCAAAATGAGATTGCCAGTCTTAAGGCAATGTAAACTTTCTCCTGAACCTTGGCACAGGGGTTGGGATGCTCACTATTGGTGGGAAGATTTAGGGGTACCTATTCACTGTTAAGCTGTGTCTCTTGCCCACAGTAAAATACAAACGTACTACAACGTGACTTAAATAAATATCCCAGATTTCTAACAAGAAATAGTCACTTCATTAAAACATGTCATGGGGGTCATAGTTTGGCAGAGGGTTCTCATAAGCCTCAGAAACCTACTAAGTTCCTCCCCCAGGAGCCCATTTTCCATGTTCTGAAATGACACCGGGGCCTGGCTTTGACATCTGAGCAAACTGAATAGGAGCAAGTGAAGTCACAACAACATTAAGTGCAATAACTTTCAACCCCCTTTCTGGTTCCCAAAATGAAACTTACTAAAATAAAACCCGACAGCCCAAAGCTCCCCGGGATGTGTTCCAGATGAGTTGAGTCATACACCCGCAAGGATGCAAGGCCTCACTCACAGACACTTGTACGCATTCTGAACCCCCACACCGGCAAGGGGAGCTGTTCTCATCTGCATCTGACAACCCAGAGCCATGGGTCTCAAAGCCAAGGATTGCTGATGAATGCAATTTTCAATTTAATTTGGGGGGATGCTAATTGTGGAGTGATGGAAAAACGCTGGCGACATTTTGACTCTAGCAGCCCTGCTGCCCTGATTAAAAAAATATCAGCTTTCCATCTGTAAGACATTTCTAAGGTAGACTCCTTACAAATTGTTAAGGTGCAATTTGTGCACAGTTAGTTCTTTGTTTAATCGAGAAATCTGCCCAAACTCTGATTGGACTGATTTCCCTAAGGCCGGCACTGAAGGTTATTTCCTTACGCCTTCTGGGAACACAACCTCCCTAATACATTTCTGAATTATTCCAGACTGAGCTGAGGCTGAACATGAGAACAAAGCCCTGGTTCCACAGCACAACGACTAACTGAAGTCCCAGCTGGGAAGGTTTAGGCAGAGATTTATAAGTACAAACACTGAAGAAATTTGCAAGTAATTGCATGTATTTGCTTTCTATTGTGGGATGCAGTAAAGCAACATTTATTAAAATGTATCAGGCAGGTACTGCTTATTGACCTCTCCTTGATGCCTGGTAGAAAGGATAAAGTGCATGGCTCTTTTCATTTCTTTAAATTAAGGGGCCAAAACAGCATTTCAAAGAATAGAAAGAGGGAGCTGAAATTGGACACACTCTCAATGGATGTTTTGCTTCTTAACGTGGAATCACATCACAAACGTGACTCTAGATCATAGCTCTGATTTAATCTTGGAAAACTTAACTTTTTAAAACACTTACAGGTTCCCAGGAATCCATTATGTGGGGATCAACAATGACCAGTTTTTTAATGACGTGTCTTCTGTTAGTACACTGCAGCCAACAAAGATGGACCAATGACGGGCTCAGAAGGTTACAGATTCATACGCAAAGGATTTAAATAACAAGAAAGGGAGTTGTTATGTTCACTGGCTCCCATGTCTGAATCTTTGGGCCACTGTTAGCTTTGGGTCTTAAACTGTCAGTGAGAGAGGGTCAAGGAAGGAAGGAAGGAAGGAAGGAAGGAAGGAAGGAAGGAAGGAAGGAAGGAAGGAAGGAAGGAAGGAAGGAAGGAAGGAAGGAAGGAAGGAAGGAAGGAAGGAAGGAGAGAGACAGGTGACATTCACTCCCCTCACGACTCTGGCAGCTCTTGACCCCCTGTAGTATTTTAATGCCAATGACAGATGCAAACAGTGATACAGAAAACTAGCTTAATGGGTCTTTCACTTTATCCTCACCTAAAAACCTTGTCCACACAGGTTTCCACGCTGCCTGAGATCCTAAAATGTGCATTTCTAACAAGTTCCCTAGGGATGTGGATGCTGCTAGCCTCAGAAAAATATTTGCAAAAGTCAAAATTCAAAGGGAACAAAAACAAATCTTTAAATCACAAATGACAACCTGAGGGCACTCCACACTCTTTCTTCATACACATGGGACACGTTATTCTAGCCAGCAAATCCTAACCAACGACCCCTCCCCAGCATGTCGCTGATAGCGCTAATCTGTGTTGAGTTTGCAAGTCTTCCTAGCTCTTCAGCCATGGGCTTGGAACTGGTTTTAATTCTGTTTGGTGTGCCCTCAAGACCCGGAAGAGCGGGACAAGTTGCAGAGTGGGAGCATTCACTTTGTCTGTTTGCTTGCCCAAGACCTGCAGATTTCACGTCCCCACTTCCTATTTCTCTATCAACAATGTCCTCACATCTAGATGAAAAGGGCCCAAGCAGTGGCATCCAATGGAAGGTTTCTGAGACTGGCCGTATAGACAAACCTTTCCCCTGGGTTTGGCTCATCCAATGGAAGGTTTCGGAGACTGGCCATATAGACAGACCTTTCCCCTGGGTTTGGCTCATCCTTCTCCTACATCAGCACCTGTATCTTTAGCATAGAAATGTATCTCCCAATGTTTGTGACATGAAGACAAATGAATTAGTGACCACACCGAAATATTAAAATGAAAAATGCTATTAGATAAAAACAAGTCAGGTAAGAAAATCATATTTTAGTATCCTCTTTTAACTTAAATTTTTTTTATGGAAAAGATTTTGGTTTCTTTGATTGTTTTATGATTTAAAATTACTACCTTTTGTTTACATAAAGTCAGATTTCTATTTTTATTTTAATAAAGAACCATAAAGACTGTGCACAGAACCAGAGGACAGCCAAAAGTGACACGACCAGGGCAGGAAACTTGATGGTACCGAACCTCAACTACCTCCACCTCCAGTGCTTCCACACTGACAACAGTTTTCAGGACCAAGGGACCAGTGTGCTGCCCAGACCTGAGCTACCATCGCAGCAGGCCTGAAAAACACCCGGCAATGCAGTGACCAGCGTGCTGCCCGGACCTAAGCTACCATCGCAGCCTGAAAAGCACCTGGCGATGGCAGGCCATGGAAACAAGCTGTTCAGTAACTTATATAGATAAGTTAGCCAGTTCTTCCACCAATCCCAAAATCGTACTTGATGTTCTTCAAGTTACCAGTAATCTACACCCACCTTTCCTATCTTAGAAGAAGCATAACCCAAACAGGTATATTTATAAAATAATCAGCTACTGACAGGGGAAACCCAAGCTTACTAATTCCCAATACACCAAATGATAAATCAGAAAAGACACAATTCATTTAACAATGAAATTTTCTGAGAACCTGCAGAAATATGACTAACGTACAATGCTTTGACTGGGACACAGAGCATCGATTAGATTTTATAAACAAAATGAACAAAGGGATGGATTTAGATGTTAAATACAAGCATGTACAGTTTCAAAGTTTTAATTGTACTTCATAGCCTTACAGTCTCGTTGTGGGCATCACAAGGTTAACAAACTATCAGCAAGCATACTAAGCAGCTGACTACTGGCATATACATTGAGTATGTATGTCTGAAGTGTGAATAATAGTTTTTTAAACTAAGAACCTTTTCTTCATTGGAACCATTGGACAGACCAAGGCTGTCTATGATGTCCAATTTTTCCATTCTAGAGAGTCAGGCTCAGTTGATATTCCTGCGTGCTGGATGTAACATCATCAAAACCTTTCTTTAAGACACATAAAAGAAATCTTAGCAGAAAATAACTAATTTGTAAGTCATTCTAATAAGTGATGACTTTATTGCACTTAATAAGGTCTGTGGGTTAGCTGTCAGTACATGTCAAAGTATGTACATATGTACTTGCCCCCATGCAGAGCTTCACATTCTGATATTTCAATTACATGGTCACTTAATATGCAAAGCATTTAAGTGAAAAGTTCCAGAAATAAGCAACTCATAGATTTCAGATTTTACTAGATTCTAAGCAGCATGATGAAATCCTGTAGAGCCCAGAGCTGTGGGTCATCCCTTTGTTGAGTGTATCCATGCTATATACACTACCCAAACCCTCTAACAGGAGACCTCTCGTTTTACCAATCAAATCATGAGGACCTTGCCATGCCTCTCTTCAAGCAACTAAGATTTTACTGAATATGTACCAAAGCAGGAGATGAATGATGCAGGAGATTCAGATGTGCCAGGGGAAGCCATAAAGTACCGCCTTTGGTTAAAGGATGAAAATATAGAAAAATAAGTTATCCAAGAGGCAGTAGTTAAACACACTATTACAACCATTCCACAGCAAAACTTCGTGTTGTTGCTTGCTTGTCGTACCAATTTATATATTAAGCTGCACTACCGACGTGTATGAATAGGAAGAAAAGAGTAATTTTTTTTTAACTTCGGTACAGTGGCTGCACCTTGATTTACTGATTTTTCGGCCAGCAATTGCAACTCCACAGTTACCAGCCTGCTTCTCTGGCCAGACTGGCGTGAATTCTGTTCCTGCAGGCACTGGCTCTGTCACTGCCACTAAAGGTAGTTTTAACCAAATCTTTATCAGTTCTATTTATGAATAAAACTCATGATTCAAAAGCTGGGGTGAAAACCTGCTAGTTCAGAGAGGGTGAGTAGCGACTAGTTAACCTTCCCTCCTTGCTGGCATATCCCCAAAAGGCCACCATCCCATTCCCCCAAAACAAACAAACAAACAAAAGCCCCGCCACTATAAATCCATCCCTATTTCTGGTGCTTCCCTCTATCTCTCCCAGATGCCCTCTGATGCTCTATGATTACTTTATGTCAACTAGTTGCTGATCCAACCTCATGACCCAAGGTTGATTTTATTTAATTTAATGCTAACTCAGGGTTCACAGTGTGATCCCCCAACAGAGTAAGCCAAGCACAAACTGGAGAGCACTGAACAATGGAGGCCATCCTAAAGTATACAGAGATGTCAGGAGAGACAGGGTTATCTATAAGACTGTGCCTCAAAATAGAAAAAAAGACATTGGGTGTGTGGGGGATGGGCAGACTGGCACTATCTGTAGCTCAGCCATGCCCTCTTTTCTGAGGGTACTGTATTTAAACAGAGCTTGCTTTCAAGACATAATTATACAAATCATCCTACTGCCCCTTGGGACTTCAATTTAACTTGAGATATAACGAATAAAATTCTTCACAGTATCTAAGGTTTGTTATTAAATCTCTTTATCTAGTAGAAAAGTAAGCACAGTTGACAATAAATAGTATTTCAAGTCTGCGTATGTGTGTGTATGATGTGAATATGTGAGTGTAGTCTTGCATGTGGAGGGCAAACATAACTTTCTTAAGTCGATACTCTCCAAACACTTTACCATAGGTTTCAGGGATCAAACACAGTTCACCAGATCTGTGCAGCAACCGCCTTTACACATGGAGCCATCCTGGATCCAGTTCCCACAAATTCTGATGCAAGAGTCCAGAATTCTACACAATTACATAGGAACCCAAGGTTGACTTGGTATCATGAGTGTGTCAATCTGAAAGGAAAGCTCTCAAAGCCCACCAAGACACCACTCTGCTATGTGATACCCCAAGCTCTCTGGCTGCCTAGCCTATTGTTTTGCCTTCCATCAAACACTGTCATGAAGGAGGGGGCTGTCATTCCCAAAAAATCATCAAGGAAGATTTTATTTTGATTGAGTAATTTTCAGTCAATGCAAATGCCAACAAAACATGAGCTCATCTCTTGGCGGCAGGTGAACCATAGGGCAGCATCTTTTCCTTCGCTGGACTGACAGCATGAAGTGAGACTATTTTTCTCATTATTCTAAAATTATTGTAAATTAGGAAAGAGTTTTGCTTACATAATTAACATAAGGACAGCACTTAACCTGGGCCTTGAGGAGCAGTCCCAGTATTTGGTCTAGATCCAATAGTCCCCTAGTGAGTGTTTTAGTCATTTTTCTATTGCTGGGATAAAATGCTACAACCAAGGGAACTTATGGGAGAAAAAGTGTACTTTTTATTACTATTCCGAAGGGTTAGAGTCCACCATGGTGGAGTGGAAGCCACATTCCATATGCAGCATGAGGCTGCAGCAGCAGCTCACAGGTCACAGCACAAGCAGGAGGCAGAATGCACACTAGGAATGGTGTGAGTCTTGAAACCTCTAAGCCCACCCTCAGGGGCATACTTCATCCAGCAAGAGCACACCTCCTAATTTCTCCCCCCCCCCCCAAATTAGGCCAAGTATTCAATTGCAAGCCTCCTGGGAAATGTCTCATTCATACCAGAACGCTGAGTGGACACAGTCAGATGTCAGTTACTCTTTGGTCACTAATAACAAAAGTCACCCTTATTCATTGACTGAAAGATTAGAATCCTCCAGTCCCACCAGCATTATCAGATCTATTCCAATCCCCAAGACCAATCTGACACTATGGAACGGACTCACATGCAGGACTCCAGTAATGTACCTACATGCCTACCTTCAAGAGTCATTTGAAGGCTTTAAATTTGTTTTTATTTTTTTATTTTTTTTTAATATTTATTTATTATGTATATAATGTTCTGTCTGTGTGTATGCCTGCAGGCCAGAAGAGGGCACCAGACCTCATTACTGATGGTTGTGAGCCACCATGTGGTTGCTGGGAATTGAACTCAGGACTTTCGAAAGAGCAGGCAATGCTCTTAACCACTGAGCCATCTCTGAAGGCTTTAAATTTGTAAGTGCAATACTTAATTCATCCAAAAGTCAAAATGCCAAGATTAAATTGACTTCTGAAATCTGGGAGATAATTTAGCCGTAGTTGTTGCTGATGCTACCATTGCTGGCCCTGTGTCAAACAAGTCATAAATCAAATCTATAGCTAATTTTCCTAATAGTGTTAAGAACAGCAAGCCTGGGGCTACAAAAGCATGGCTTAATGATCAATTACTTGCCTAGGGTTCAAACCTGAGCACCCTGCCCTGCTTAGCACTCTAGCACTTAAAACAGTATATCATTACATTGGGTGCTCTAGAGAGATGCAACAGAGGCAGACATTGCCATGTACCTAGTAAATCTTTCTGGCAAACAGTATGTCTGGGCTGGCAGTGGACCACAGTGCTCAACGACCCCAAAGTGGGTGGAGTAGATAAGGAACAGAGTGGAAACAAATGTGAGAAATCCTGACAAGGAGGAGGAATCAGACTGACATTAAATGCAAACAGTCACAGGACACAAACAACCCCTGAAAACTCAGCTGAGCTAGGGAACCAGGAGCAGGAGTGCCACCGGCCTCTAGCTCTCCTTCCGAGAGATACTGTGCAATGCTCACAACCTGAAGAGAAGAGAGGGGAAAAAAAAATGGCTTGAGGTGCCTTGTACGGGTGGCACCGAGGTCCCCGGCTGGGTCAATGGACAAAACCATCCCATGTAAACCTTAAAGAGGATTAGTCCTCAAGGAGTACTGTAATAAGACCTTAAAAGGCTGAACAACAGCAGCCAGCCACGCAGGAAGGCAGCCGCCTGCTTCCCTAAGTCTTGTTCGCAGAGTTACATCAAAGCCATCAGGCACCAGATAGCAGGTTTCTGCTGCAATCCCTTATCTCAGCTCCAGCGGACACCCCGGCGGGGATTGTCTTGAACTGCCACCTGTCCCAGGCATCTTTGAAGGCGAAGCTAAGCCTCTGATGGGTCTGACCTCCTTGAGCTGAGAGCCTTTTTATGTCTTTCTTCATTCCCTGCCCTGAGACATTCTTCCCCTGCCATGCACGGGGCATGAAACAAAGGGAGTTCTCACTTCTGACTCACTGTCCCCTGCCATTTGAGAGCAAAGAAAACAACGTTCGGGATTATACGGCACCCGTAATATGTAGCTGTCCTCCGGAGACAAGCCTCTTATTTTCTCGAGTATAACTGGCTGGCAATCGGCACTTTACAATGGAGTTTGAGGCAACTGGGAGCCGAGATCCAAAAGCTGCATATCTGAGATAACTTGAAAACACAGGGCAAGATCACAGAGAACTCGATTAAGAACCACGTTTCTTAACAGGAAAAAGACAGATTCTATACTATTAGGACAGTCTTATAGATTCTCTGCACTTGGGGACCTGGAGGGACGATGGCGACAAGCAAATGGTCCTAAACTTGGTTTAACTTCAACACAATTCCTTGGGCAAAGAGATTATTATGAAAACATTATAGGTGAGAACCATTTAAAATGTGAAGTAGTGAACCGGTTCCATCTGGGGCCTCCCAGGGAAACTGGGGTATCGGGTGCTTCCTACCAAAGCATGCTGGGAGGGCCAACACGCTATGAAACACTGAAAAGACCTGCGAATTAGGGAAGGGAGGGCCACTGAAGTCAAACCCATCCGCCGACCTGTGCAGTCTCTCGTGTCTGTCTCACACTGCCTCAGTAACACTCCTGTGACTGCTGCTCACACACGGACCATCTCACGGCTCCTCCCCGACTGATAAAAACGCTATGGCTCTGACAGTCTACTTCATTTCACCAAAGATGCCAGGATGTAAACGATGCCAGTCAAGGAAAACCCTAGTCAGAGAACAGTGTGGGCAGCAAATTTAGACTTGAGTCTCTTGGGAGCCAAGGGCAAAGGGGAAAATAAAATCACCTACCTCCTATGTCCTGCAGGAACTCATATGATCTACCTTCTCTATGTCAAGGTCTCATGTTCTCTCTGCACCATGTTTTCTAGAGCTAAGCAAGTGTACACCTTACCTGAACATGAGCCAAGTGGCTTACTACATAAGTTGCCACTATAACCTTCTGGTTTGGGTTCCAGACCCCTCAAGAAGATCAGCGTCAAGGGCTGAGAAGACATGGCCTTCTTAGAACTGGCTGAGGGCTAAGCAGCCCAGAAGGGTAAAGCTTCCACAGGAAATCCCAATGGTGCAGACTGTTTCAGAGCCAGACCTGGGACCCATCACACCGTGACATCTCACTCCCACTCCCAGTGTAGACTCACCAAATGTGAGCACACCCCTGCATCTTTCAGTCTGTATATGCTTCCTTATGGCTGTCTTCCTAGGCTGGGTAACGATGCTTTCTCTACAGCCCATTATACAGACCCCAGGGATGTGCCATTTTCAAAAGGCACCCACTGACATGTGGTGACTATGAAGGGGCAGAATGCATTTAAATCTCACAGATCTGTTACCTACCTCCCACTTTTCATTGTGATATAACTTGTAAAGTGTAGACTGTGGTTCCCTGCTCTATACACCACAAACACGCATTTCACTATGCCCGGCAGGGCCGTTTCCACCATGGAACAGCACCAATTTAAAATCTCTAAACTCAAGCCGGGCGGTGGTGGCGCACGCCTTTAATCCCAGCACTCGGGAGGCAGAGGCAGGCGGATCTCTGTGAGTTCGAGACCAGCCTGGTCT